>NW_022874941.1:0-1027 GCF_010883055.1 Belonocnema kinseyi
AATTAAATTATATTCGAAACTACAGGTTTAATATCAATAAAATAAAAGTGATTATCAATCAATTTATCTTTCCGTAGATTTCGGTAAAAAAGTGTTTTTTTTTCTACCAAAACACTCGAAAATTAATGCAATAATTGCACTTTTGATTATTTACTCTTGATTGACATACTTTTCTATTTGGTGGGCGTCTCTCGAAATTAAATTATATTCGAAACTACAGTTTTAATATCAATACAATAAAAGTGATTATTAATCAATTTATCTGCCCGTAGATTACGGTAAAAAAGTGTTTTCTTCTACCAAAACACTCGAAAAATAATACAAAATTTGCACTTTTGTTTATTCAATGTTGATTGCCATACTTTTCTATTTAGCGGGCTTCTCTCGAAGTTGAATTATATTCGAAACTACAGTTTTAATATCAATAAAATAAAAGTGATTATTAATCAATTTATCTTCCCGTAGATTTCGGTAAAAAAGTGTTTTTTTCTACCAAAACACACGAAAAGTAATGCAATAATTGCACTTTTGATTATTTACCCTTGATCGACATACTTTTCTGTTTGGCGGGCTTCTCTCGAAATTAAATTATATTCGAAACTACAGTTTTAATATCAATACAATAAAAGTGATTATTAATCAATTTATCTTCCCGTAGATTTCGGTAAAAAAGTGTTTTCTTCTACCAAAACACTCGAAAAATTATACAAAACTTGCACTTTTGTTTATTTAATGTTCATTGCCATACTTTTCTATTTAGCGGGCTTCTCTCGAAGTTAAATTATATTAAAAAATTCAGTTTTAATATCAATAAAATAAAAGTGATTATTAATCAATTTATCTTTCCGTAGATTTCGGTAAAAAAGTGTTTTTTTTTCTACCAAAACACTCGAAAAGTAATGCTATAATTGCACTTTTGATTATGTACTCTTGATTGACATACTTTTCTATTTGGTGGGCTTCTCTCGAAATTAAATTATATTCGAAACTACAGTTTTAATATCAATAAAATAAAAGTGATTAACAA
>NW_022874942.1:0-1668 GCF_010883055.1 Belonocnema kinseyi
CACAGGTTCAATTGCCCGAACAATCTTATCATTTAGGATAGCTGTGAATATCTTATAAAGCGTGTTCAGACAAGTTATTGGCCTGTAGTTCTTCGGGTCAGCAAAGTTGCCTATTTTCGGCAGGACTATTGTGCGCCCTTCCATCAACCACTCTGGAATCGGCTCTTCCGACTTCAAATATGAGGTGAAAATACGGGCCAAATGCTGATGGGTTGAAGAAAACTTCTTCAACTAGAATGTTTTGATACAATCTGGTCCCGGTGCGGAATAGTTCTTCATTCCTCTTAATACTTTTTTCACCTCCTCGGTAGTGACGGGTGAGCATTCTTTATCAGGTGTTATGAGGGCAACACATAACTCCTTGAAGCTATTTATATTTTCTGAGTCTTCGTCCAGTCTATGCTGAACTTCGTAGACTTCTCTCCAAAATACATCGACCTCCTCTGGTTTGGGTGGGTGTTCGACAGTAACTGGAGGGTCTTGGAAGAGTCGAGATGGGTCAGATAGAAACTGTTGATTTTCTCTGACCCACCTGTCCCTCCGCTCTAGACTGCTCTTAGCGTCAGATAGTATCCGTATTCTCTCAACAATATACTGCCTGATGGTCAGCATCTTTGACTTGTTAAGTGTGTGATAACGGGTGCGGAATTCGCGCGCGAACTTTCGAACCTTGGCGGTAAAATTCCTGCCAGATGTGATGTAGTCAATCACACATTAAATGCGGGACGCGTACTGTCTTGCCCAGCCTATCTTTATGGCAAGTTGATGCATTCGTCTTTTGGTCTTATGATCAGCCGTTCGTTTTGTTGTACGGTTTGGATCGGCCAAATCTCTCGCTGCATTATACACACAATAATTGATAGCCCAGAGGTCGGATTCACCGGAAAAATGTCCACGAAGCTCGTCATCCATTTCAGCCAGATCTTTAGGCTTGAGAGAAACCTTGGTGTTGATGTTTCTCCGGGTCGTAAAGCATCGCTCTTCATCTATTGGATGCCTGCCCGCGGTTGGTCTTAGTGTCGCCTCTCTTTCTTTGTTGCCGGCTTGTTCTAGCTGTGGTAGAGTAGGCGTTCCGCTTACTTAGCCCCTTTTACGGAGTAGTTCAGCATGGTTTCGCAGACGTTGGTGCGAAAAGTGCGATAGCTCCGGGTGTTTCTCGCACCACAGAGCATACAGCCGTGCCATGTAACCCCGTTCACGGTCCACACTCGCATCGTAGCAGTCTAGCAAGTCGTGATATATATATATATATATATATATATATAATTTGACAGTTTATCTTTTATAATAGGAAGTATTTTACACGTAAATTAAAGCATTTTTTATGAAATAAATCAACAATAAACCACTCTTGTTATTAATAATCTATTTATTACAAATAATAGGCTGGTTCCATGTATGGAATATATATCTATGAATTCGCATTAAATAATCGGCTTTTCCTGAAAAGGATTAAATTCGGAAACTATTTACACTTTAGAATAATAAAAATGAATTATTTGTGTTTTCCAATTCTATTTACGTTAAATAAGATACATATTGAGTTTTTTTTTTTAGTTTTTTTTAGAACAAATTTTGCCTTGAATACATATATTGAAACAAAAAATGATAAATGTACTCAATAAGATATCTTAAAAATTTAATGCTGATCATTTCTAAAAAAACGAT
>NW_022874943.1:0-1586 GCF_010883055.1 Belonocnema kinseyi
TAACAAAGAAAATTTGTCCAATTAGGGGTTTTAAATGTTTAAAATCGTGATTTATTTTTTTCATAAATAGTTTCGAAATCATTTTCACATTGTACACATCATCAATATAATATACCTAAAAACCAGCTGATGTGTACAATGTGAAAATTATTTCCAAACTATTTATGAAAAAAATCAATCACGATTTTTAAACCCTTGAAAACCCTAATTGGACAATTTTTCTTTGTTATTGCAAACTTAAAAAAATTCACTTGAAGAAATAAATAAAATCAAAAATTTTTTCAATCCTTGGTGGGAATTTTTTTACAAGTACGAAAAAGTATAACTATTTTTACAGGAAAACACGAATGAATATAATAATTTTTTAAATACTAATAAATCCAGGTGGCCGTTTTAATCAAGGAAACAAATTTCCGGTCATTTCCCGGCTCGCAAAACATTATTGAATCATTTTAATTCTTTGGAATTCTTTTCTTTTCCATTTTTCGTAATAGCCTTAGTTGCTGAGATGCACCCCTAAACGCCTTATATTTCTTTAGAATTTTTTTGGATTCTTCGATTCTTTGAATTATTTTTATAAACTATTTGTATTTCTTTGAAGTTGTAAATTCTGATGAGCATAAGAAGTGCAATTGGTTAACAGCCCTCATACTTTTAAAATTAAATTTTAATTTGCAAGACACAGTCTAGTTACTGGTTTTTGTAATTAAGCAAATTATAAGGAAAAAGATTATACGTTTCAAATAATTAAGAAACAAAAACAAACAAAAAACAGAATATTAATATAATTTTGATAAATAATTAAATGAGTAGTGAAAATCTTAAATTTTTCCTCGGAATTAAATGTAAATTGTCAATTCGACACTACAAAGAAGTGTAAATATTACTTCAGTTATACCTTAATAATTATACGAAAAAATAATAAAATATTTTAGGATTTATAAATACATGTACGATAAATTTATACAGTGAAGTATTCGAACCTTGAATTCACTATTTTTGTAAAAATTATATTTTTTTAAATAATGTTTGAAATTTCGCTACAATTCTAAAATATGACAAGAATTTTTTAAAACTTATTTATATAGTATTTCGAACATTTCTCTTTTAAAAGAAACCAGAAGAGGAATTAATTTAACTTCTTCATTCAACTAAATTCTGAATTAAATTAAAATTTATTTACTTTTTAAATTTATTTATTATCTCGAAAATTTCTCTTTTTTAAAAAGAAAACATAAAAGAAATTAATGAATTTTAACATAATAATAAATATAATAATTTTAGGCCCTCATTAATTTCAATATTTTCGGCGTGCATCTCATAATTAGACGTAGAAATGATTATAGACGCGAAAACAGGATACTTAAACGATTAGTTAAAGAAAGTAAAGATACAATTAGAGCAGAAGAAGAGTTAAAAAATACAAAACGACTTTGAAGGAAGCAGGAAACTACTTTATAAAGAAATGAAAGGAAATAAAAGTTCAGAAATTGTCAACATGAGAAATAGTAGGGGGGAAATAGTATATGATGCAGATGGAATACTAGAGGCTTTCAGAGACTATTTTAGGAGACAATTCGGAGATG
>NW_022874944.1:0-1562 GCF_010883055.1 Belonocnema kinseyi
TTATAAAAAGAAAATGCATCTTCTTATGAACGTTTTGTGTTTTGATGAGTTGGTGAGCCAACGGATTTTAATGGGAGCCTTTTATTGTAATTGGCCCTCTAATTGATACCGTAGCTAAGCGGGCTATGGGCAGATGTCATAAATACTTATGTCGTTTGTTAGACCTACAGTTGGGGCACAATGGCATGTATCTGTGGCGGATGAATTTTCGCTGGACTACATGTGATCAAACGAATAATATCCACATACATGACGCTACACATATCAAAACTCGCCTTTAGTTATGCAGTAGAGAGAAAGGATTTATTTATGATGATTTCGCAGCTTGGGCATGACTTACGTCGGCTTTTATCAAAACGTAAAAGGCAGGTAATCATGAATAATTCCCGTTCAATTTGGACGAATGATGTAACCTGGTGCAACTAACGCGCTAAGAGCTGTGTGTTGTGCTGGGAAGAACCGAGAAAAAGGTTAGAAACTTTAGGTCTATAATGAGTTTCTCGCAATACTTTTTCGTAAGGGAAGGTTCCTTTAGTGCAGACGCCAACATCTTTTCCGTGGGATGAACGAGATGGATCCAATTTTTCTTCTCGATTCTTATGTAAAATGATCTCCAGAATCAAAAAGTACACAGCGAAGCTCTGGACAATGTGCCCGCCATGAGAAACTCGCAGTTAAGTATGTTGTTATGAATGTCACATTAAACATTCAAAATTTACAATGTTTGGAATATTTATGTTACTGTTGTTAGACAAGCTCATGAGAAAGAACAGTTGTTTCCGAATTTTTTCACTCCTACAATAATATTATAAAGATGAAAAAAAAAGAAACACTCTGAATGTACTTACCTACTTCAGAAATAGAAATAATATAGCAAATTAAATAAGATTTTTGTAAGTTACTGCATAATCTGGAATATTTTATCGGAAATTGAAACGATATCTTCATTTTTTCTATAGAACGGTTGTAGAAATGTACAAAATGGCAAAAAATTATGTATTGTAACAACAAATTTTCAACATTTTCTCTTGAATTAAGCAATATCTTCATTTTGTTATAACTCATGCTACAGATGGGTTGTAAATATGTTTGCATTTTGTACAATGAGACTTCTCGTACTTGGAATTATGGACAGTATAAACTCTGTCGCGACGTAAAAATGAGATATTTTAAGACTGAGGAGAAGTTGCTATCAATCAGAATTACTGCAGATATACATAAGGAATATGAACATTACGTTTAAGATTTAGTTCAATTGTTATCAACAATGCATGTAAACAATTATTTTCATATGGTGCACAAGCACAATACAAAAATTTATTCTAATTAGAAATGCCTAAATATCTCGTAGAAGTAGTATTAAGGATGAAAAGTAACCATAATTCAACACTTGTTATTATTATAAATATTCTAATAAACGAATTGTAATATTTTATTCTTTCAAAGTATTCTTTATCTCTCCTGCCAACTTTCAAATGAACTCAAAATTATTATAAATATCTGTAGGAAAATAAAATGTGTAAATATTTATATTGTTAATAACTCATTATTCTAGTAACTAT
>NW_022874945.1:0-1621 GCF_010883055.1 Belonocnema kinseyi
AAAAAATAAAATCTCCGGCACCTGAATAATAATTTTATAAAAATTGTATTAAAAAATACATTAAAAAACACGTGTGCTTTGAAAGAAAAAAATGTTCTGCCTGAATTTTCTTCGTACCTACATAATAACATTTTTGAAACAAACTTTGCAGGATTCAGTTCAACAACGATGTATATCTAAATTTATTTTTATTATTTTTTTTTATTAATAAAAAATTCGATTTTTCAAAACTTTTTTATGTTTCTTTCAAATACTATGCACATTTTCAAACAAATTTTTTCATCCAGAAATATATATTCGATTATTGTATTTTCAATAAATAAATAATATTTAATAACCAATTGTTTAAATTGTTTAAATTCACGAATTTTCTAGTTCGGATATTTTATGATTCAGGCATTTTCTTTGGGGATTTTTAAAATTCGGTAATATCTTACTGCCTGGAATTTTATTTATTTTATTTTTCGTGAATTTTTCAATTTGACTTTTATATTTCGGGACTTTTATAATTTCGGGAATTTTATTATTGGTTATTTTTTAATGTACGAATTTTACAGTATCAGGAATTTTATTTTTCGGGATTTTTCAGTCGTTTTTTCCGAAAAATAAAATTCCCACATCACTGTAAAAATTCCGAAATTATAACATTGCAATGTTATAATTTCGTTATTTTTACAGTGATGTGGGAATTTTATTTTTAACTTTCCAAATTCGGACTTTTATATTTCAACAATGCATTGTCGATATATAAAAGTCCCGAATTGGAAAATTCTTGACAATTTACAATCTTACCGAATTTAAGAATTGCCGACAAAAAATTTCCGAATTATACAATATCCGGGCTAGACAACTCTCTAATTTGAACAATTAAAAAATAGTTAGTTAAAAAAATTTTTTTTAATACAATAATCAAATATTTTTACCGAGGAAAAAACTTTTTTAATGTTTAAAATTTCTAAAAATTATTGTTTGAATTAAAAATAACAATAATTGAACAAATGTATTTTTGGATCAAAAAAGTTGTTTGAAAATGTCCATTTTATTTTTGTACATTACAGAAAACGCTCGCAAAAATAAAATTATTATTTAAAAAAATAAAAATAAAAGTCGCGTTAAATCAGCCTGCATTGAATTCTGCAAAGTTTGTTTCATTTGAAGCTCACGTGTTTTAAATTTATGTTTGTATCACATTTTTATACAATTATTGTTATTTTAAATTAAAATAATAATTTAAAAAAATGAAACATTAAACCTAATTTCTATAATAAAAATATTTGTTTATTATATTTTTAATAAATAAATAATATTGACCACATAACTGTTTTCTCAATTTCTGCAATTCGGGAATTTTCTAGTTTGTATATTTTATCATTAGACAGCATTCGGCCTGGAGTTTTATTATTCGGGAATTTTTAAATTCGATAATATTGTAAACTGTCCAGAATTTCATTATTCTAGAATTTTTTAATTCGGGATTTTCAGGTTTCAGCATTTTCTTATTTCGGGAAGTTTACAGCGTCGAAAATATTTCAAAAATTTGCAAGGATTTATAAAATTGTAAAAAAATCTTGAAGATTTTGAGGCATTTAAAACTCCTGAAAAACTTAAATAATAATTCGAA
>NW_022874946.1:0-2408 GCF_010883055.1 Belonocnema kinseyi
TCTCTATCTCCTCGTCATTCACCTTATCCTTCTGTGCCTTCTGTGTTTTATCTACTCCCATACTCTTTCTTCCGTGAATCTGAACCCTGTTAGGATTCTTTCAAAAATTCACTCTACTCCTCACTCCCTATATTCTTTCTTATCCCCACTTTACGCTTCCCCAACCTATTTATTATCTTCCACACACACTCTTCTATCTAATTATCCTTCTCTTCCATCGCAACTATGGGGTACGATGTTGCTAATTATTGCCAGATGTTGTTCGGTCACTCAATGCATCAGGTCGGAAAGGACACTCACAAAGAGACGTTGTTGTTCTCCCCTCACGGGTTCTCTTCCAGAGCCTTTGCATAAAAGTGACATCTAAAAACGTCTCCATTTATTTTCGGCTTTCAGTTAAGCACTTTTTGACCTGCGGAACCTGGAGTTGCTAGTGGAATGCAGTGTCAATCTCGGATCTTATTCGGGTGATGCTTCTTCTAGGGAAGAGGTTCTCGTCTATAATTTGACGCCTTCGTTTTTCAAGATCATCTTCGCTGACTATTTTTATTTTCGGAAAAATCGCTCAAAAAATAAAAAAAGGCCATTCCTTCAATAGAAGTAGTGGTCAAATTAGTAGAGCATCAAATACGTGTCATTATAAATTTCAAAGTTAATAAGTGGCATGGCATTCCTGTGAAAGTGGTCGGTTGATAGCTCGCAATCGAAATATCCTCCGGAGACGTAGCTGATGTTCTACTACCCAGGTAAAAAATTATATATAATTTATATATATTGGACAAAACACTGATATTTTTCATTTGTTTTAAATGGCAAAGTTCATAAAACCCCTTTCCTCTTCGTTTCCTGGTTCTATGATATGGAAACTCCTGTCAGTAGGGATGCTGCAGCCAACATAGCCGTCGAAGTAATGAGAGGAAAGCTCCGCCGCGACACAGGTCACTGATCAATATCTCTAGCAATCACCCCAGGCAGAAAGATTCACAAAATTCATCATACGTGATAGATCACATGAATATACTCCATGTCACGTATTTCTTATAAAATAATTTCTTCCGATCGTTCCTATCCTTGCATACAACCTGAGCATCTTTTAAATCCATACACCTTTCCCTGCAAACTCTTGTACTTCTACGTCTCTTTAGAAAGTTAAAAATGTGTTTTCAATGATAATTAATACAAAGATAATAATTATTAAAATATATATATTTTGTCGAAAGGGACTTTTTGTGGAATAATATTATTATTACTATTGAGATGAAAAAAAAGAAAAACCTGCCGAAAAGTAGAATGCTTTGCGTTGAAAAATGTTAAATAAGTACATTTATTTATAAAAATTAGTTAGAAATAAAATTTGTTATGCAATGGTGGTATATTCAAAAATACGATTAAGGCTATTCATCCAAGTTTTAGATTTAACATTAAATTTATCTATGAACTATAATTTCAATAACTATCAAAAATTCTCATCGGATACAATAATAGCGTAGCGATATACAATTTTTATATTGGTCTCCTGGCAATTTATAAGAAAGTTATGAAAACATTCGTTTTCTTTCACGTGCCGCAGGAGTGAATTTCTGTATTAGGTTTAATACACATGTATTGGAAACTTTTTTTAGATACGTATATTAAACTTAAGATACCACTAAATTTGAAAGTTCGAACACACATCTGAAATTCAATATACATTTGTATTAAATTTCAGATGTGTGTTTAAACTTTCAAATTTGGTGGTAACTTAAATTTAATTTCTACAGTGCACTTCTGTATAGGATACAAGATAATATAAATAACCCAAAAAATGTGCATAAGTTATCTAATTTAAATATATATTTCTTAGGTTATCTGTATATGTCATAGAACGAAGGAACCAGCCTTATGACCGAAAATGAGATTCGGAGAAAAAGCGGATCAAAATAAACGCAAGACGAACAAGTAGCAACGGGGCTCTCGTACTTACAAGTAAATGCGACAATGGGAATTTTTTTATTTGATAAGTGGAAGAACCAAATTAATAAGCTTAACCATATTAAATAACCTTTTCACTCAGACGGGCGTCTGACAAAATAAATGTATTTAAATGTTTTTCATGTTACAAAGTATTATTTTAAAAATAATTAGTAATTTTTTTGTAGAAAAATATGGTGAAATAAGCCAGTGACAGAGCAATTTCGACTACGCCTCTTGAAAAAGTCGATTTGTAGTCCCAGCGATATGTCAACGTAGACTTATCGGAAATCAAAAAAGTTCGCAAAATTTAGTGAGCATATAAGTTTTTCCAGTCACAACGATTATTTTTGGGATTTTTTTTATTTTAATTTTTGTGATCATTTGAAGTAAAAAATGCGATTTTGTACGAAAAATTTCGTCATTTCTTAAGTGAAAAACAACGTTAATATAAAAAA
>NW_022874947.1:0-1645 GCF_010883055.1 Belonocnema kinseyi
CCCTGGGCCTTCCTTCAATTGCAGAAAGACTATTAGTTTGCAACTTTTTTCCGAAAATATTACAAGTGAATGGCTATCTTATGAGCGGCGTGCAAATAAATGCACGAGTGTTTGTGCTAAAATTAAGAGAGCGTAAAGGTGACGAGATAAAATATATTTCATAGCGTTATGGAAATATACAATCAAGATTCATAGAAACTTGACGAATACGTTAAAAAGATATTCCGCTATATAGTCATAAAAAAAAAAATTCCTTGGTCGCTAGGACTCGAATATTCGCTCCATAGTGGAATCTGATTTCTTGTCAGACACCAGAGGAGATCTGATTTTTTGTCAGACGCCTTAACCACTCCGCTACAGCTGCGGATATTATTTCGGATGTGATTTTAGCACACAATCTTCTCCCGCAATGCAACTTAAGAAAAAATTTCTCATACCGCTGTGCAAAAAATTGAAAATCCGAAAATTTTCAGATTAGGTTCCTGTTCTCAATTCCGAACCCTGAGAAATATTAAAAATACATCATATCATGGATCAGCAAATGTGATCTTCTAGTAATTAGCATTGGGCTTACAGTCAATTGCAGAAAGAATATTAATTTGCAACTTTTTTCAAAAAATATTATTAATCAATGTCTAGGTTATGAACAGTGCACAAATGAATGGACGATTTTTCCTGATAAAATTATGACAGCTAAAAGTGATGAGATAAAATATATTTCATAGCTTTATGGAAATATACAATCAAGATTCATAGAAACTTGACAGGTACTTTGAAAAAGATGTTCCGCTACATAGTCAAAACAAAAAAATTCCTCGGTCGCTAGGACTCGAAAATTCGCTCCATAGTGGAATCTGATTTCTTGTCAGACACCAGAGGAGATCTGATTTTTTATCAGAAGCCTTAACCACTCCGCTACAGCTGCGGATATTATTTCGGATGTGATTTTAGCACACAATCTTCTCCCGGAATGCAACTTAAGAAAAAATTTCTGATACCGCTGTGCAAAAAATTGAAAATCCGAAAATTTTCAGATTAGGTTCCTGTTCTCAATTCCGAACCCTGAGAAATATTAAAAATACATCATACCATGGATCAGCAAATGTGATCTTCTAGTAATTAACATTGGGCTTTCAGTCAATTGCAGAAAGAATATTAATTTGCAACTTTTTTCAGAAAATATTATTAATCAATGTCTAGGTTATGAACTGTGCACAAAAGAATGGACGATTTTTCCTGATAAAATTATGACAGCTAAAAGTGATGAGATAAAATATATTTCATAGCTTTATGGAAAAATACAATCAAGATTCATAGAAACTTGACAGGTACTTTGAAAAAGATGTTCCGCTACATAGTTAAAACAAAAAAATTCCTCGGTCGCTAGGACTCGAAAATTCGCTCCATAGTGGAATCTGATTTCTTGTCAGACACCAGAGGAGATCTGATTTTTTGTCAGAATCCTTAACCACTCCGCTACAGCTGCGGATATTATTTCGGATGTGATTTTAGCACACAATCTTCTCCCGGAATGCAACTTAAAAAAAAATTTCTCATACCGCTGTGCAAAAAATTGAAAATCCGAAAATTTTCAGATTAGGTTCCTGTTCTCAATTCCGAACCCTGAGAAATATTAAAAATACAT
>NW_022874948.1:0-1190 GCF_010883055.1 Belonocnema kinseyi
TCAAACTTATTTTTGTTGAAAATTAATCTTTATTTACTCAAAAATTTGTTTATTTGGATAAAGGGTAATTTTTTTCTACTCCTCTCCTTTCGTAAAGATGTCGCAACGATTTCGTGCAGACAAATTTCGTCATTATTTAAAATCCAATTTTTTGTTTTTGTTTAAATAACAAGCATTTAGTTCTTCTTTAAAAAATCATTTTTTAGGTTAAAATTTCAACTCCATGGTAAAAGGTTAAATTTCTTTGTCACAAATGCATGCTTTTGATTGAAGATTGATCTATTTTTCTTGATAATGACCTGTTTAGGAAGAAGATTCAACTCGTTTATTAAATATTCTTTTTATTAGTAAGAAACACAACTAATCTTAGTTAAAAACTAAAAAAAACGAATTGATACTTAATTAATTACTAGTCTTTTTTCAATGAGCTATAATAATTAAAACAAATGTAAAGTACTTCTTTAAAAATTTATATCTTAGTTAAAGATTGATCAAATTACTTGAAAATTGATCTGTTTGTTTCAAAACTTATGTATTTTGTTAAAAATTACTTTTTAAACTGATAATATAATATTCTGGTGAAAGATTCATAATTGCAGTAAAAATTCATTTCTTTAGTTAAAAGTTTTTTTAGCAACAAGTAATTTTTCCTAATTTAGAATTGAACTATTTTAATTTTGGTAGAAATTTCGAATATTTGTAAAAAATGTAACAATTTGTTGTTGTGGAAATCTAAACCAGGCGAACTAATTTTAGAAAATTATAAATATTATTTCGGGCATGAACAACATATGAATTTTAATAAAAAGTATCAAGATTAAAAACTTTTACTCAATAAATATGAATAGAATTGTTTACAAATTAATTGTTAAGCCGCAAAAGTTGATAGTTTTGATCAGAAGTTCACAAACTCCTTTCATCTTTTTTCATCGCTTCCACTCCTTCGAGAAATTGCTCTGATCCATAAAGAATACTAAATTTGTATTATATACTACTGCTAACCAATATAACCTTTTTAATGGTCTTAAAATATATTTTCTATGTCTGTCTACTCCTTTTACAATTTTTGTAAATGTAATAATAATTGACTGAAAAAGTTCCTTATGCTAATTGATGATTTCTGGACAAGAAGGCGACAGGCGCTCGAGAACGAGTAAAAGTATTGTCCACGTTGTGACGTCAGGTATTAA
>NW_022874949.1:0-1603 GCF_010883055.1 Belonocnema kinseyi
TGCTAAAAACTACAAATTTGAACATAATGGTTCGAAATAGAAAGCCTTGAATTGTTAAATTTGTAATGAGCTAAATTTTAAGTTTAAACGCTACAGTTTTAACTTAAAAAAAAATTCAGAATTAATTTAAAACTTGAAATTATTTCAAATAATTTGAGACACGATTTAGACTTTTGCAGATTTAAAAAAAAAGCTTTTTGAGAATTGTACAGTATTTGAAAAGAATAACAAAAATTGTTGTGATTACTAAGAACATTGAAAATTATTTTTTATTTTGACAAATAAATTTTAAGTGAGTATTTGAAAACATTTTCGAAATTAAAAAAAAAAGAATCCGGAAGATTTTAAGAAAATTTTTTTATTTCGCAGTTTTTTTAATGTTAGGAAAAAAATCTAATTAACAAAATATATCAATTTTCAACCCAAAAGTTTACTTTTTAACGAATTAAATTAATTTTCTATCAAATAATTGGTGTTTTAACTAATACAATGTATTGGATAAAGCTTCAAACAAAAATTGAATAGTTCAATTTCCAGATAAAAACGATTAATTTTTAATCAATCCTAGAGTAGCTACATTTTCAGATAAAAAAAAAAATTTTAGTCGAAAAAATAAATTTTCAATAAAGTTGTTAAATTCTCAACCAATAACATGAATTTTTGAACAAGAAAATGTTAAATTTTTAACCATAATTATAAAACCTTGTTGAAAATAACAGTATTTTTTTTACAAAGTAATTCAACTTTTAGTGAAATAATCGACTTTTAAGCCCAAGAAGATGTGCAGTTCATCTTTCAACCAAACAATTGCATTTTTGACCAAACATGATACATTTTCAACCAAAAAAATTAAATTTTTACCAAGCAAGGTCAATTTCCAACAAAATATATGAACTTTCAACACAATTATTTAATTTTCAAGTCAAAAAGAGTATCATCTACAAAAAGCTGAATTTTTACCCCAAACATATGATTTTTCAACCAAAATTTTAATTGTCGACCAAATAGTTTAACTTTCACTTACAGTTGAAGTACTTAGTAAAAAAATTAATTTTTTCTTATTAAGGATTCATAATTATACTTGAAAATTCAACTATTTGCCTTCAAATTAAATTTTGTGTTAAAATTGCATCTTTGGGCGTTAAAAGTCAACAATTTGATAGAAAGTTAAACTATTTGGTCGACAATTAAAATTTTGGTTGAAAAATCATATTTTTGGGATAAAGATTCGGCTTTTTGTAGATGATACTCTTTTTGACCTTAAAATTCAATAATTTTGTTGAAAGTTCATATATTTTGTTGGAAATTGACCTTGCTTGGTAGAAATTTAATCTTTTTGGTTGAAAGTATATCATTTTTGGTCAAAAATGGAATTGTTTGGTTGAAATATGAACTGTACATCTTCTTGGGCTTAAAAGTCGATTATTTCACTAAGAGTTGAATTACTTTGTAAAAAAAAATACTATTATTTTTAACAAGGTTTTATAATTATGGTTAAAAGTTTAACTATTTGGTTGAAAGTTTAACTCTTTGATTGAAAACTCATATTTTTGGCTGAAAAAAATCAACTTTTTGTAGATAATTAATTTTGTAGATCATTAAT
>NW_022874950.1:0-1312 GCF_010883055.1 Belonocnema kinseyi
ATTTAAATATAATAAAATAAACATTCTTACTTGAAATAATTCTTATGATTTGAAGCAAAACAAAAAAACTATTTCTTTCAAACTCGAAATTAAGTAATATACATCTTAGTAATTATTTAAAAAATTATTTAAAACTAAAAATAACGATTAGTAAAAATACATGCCTTTAATATAAATTTCATAATAATTAACTATAATAAATACTTAATAAATTTAAAATAAAAGAAAGGAAAAGACAAAAAATTTCAATAAATAATATTTTTATTCAAAAACCCTAAAAACCGTAAGTGCGCCCTCCATGCATTGTCCAAATAGTGTTGTTCATAGCAAATCCACTCACTAGGCATTTCCAGTTTAAAACCCTGCCATTCATAGATGACCTTGGACAAAGGCATGGTATGATTCGTGAACAGATACCTTAAATGTCGAGAACCAATCTGTAACAAAACGCATACATAAAAATGAGTAAAATACATTTAATCTTATTATAGTAAAAAAGGTTGCAAAAATTTTACCTCAACTATCTTTCTATTTTACCCCATTTCCTTCCCATCAAAGTGAAAATTTCTTCACCACCTCTGAAGTTATTTAAAACTTCTGTTGTATACTTTTCCCTTTTTACCGCCTTTCTACATCCTCTACTTCGCCAGGTCACTGAATCAACCACGAGCTGAAACAAAAAAACAAATAAATTTACATAAGAAATAATTAGATTTTTTTTGTTTCACTTACCAACTTTACCAAAATAGCAGTAACGCTCTCCAATTTTATAGACCCCATTTAACCCATTTTGTTTGATTTGCTGAAGAAGGGTTAATCGTAAACTTGTTTTTTGGATTTTGGTAAAAGTATACCACCAACCAGGAAGATGGATGTATTTTTTCCCACTCTTAATAAAAATATTCTAGGGGATACCCCATTATCCACCCAAATATCTTCATACCTTACTTCATTATAAATTATAGTAGAATCTAACTCCTCCAAAGCTGGACTGTACCCATAAGATTGCATTTAAAAAAAAATGGGAAAAAGTAAAAAATTCAAATTTAATCCCGTAGGCTCTTTCTCAAACTAACTTTTCCTTCGAAACTCCCAATATATATACAATAAAAAAAAAAGAACCATCTCACTTTCTGAGACACATTTTCCTAAGAACCAATCGAAATAAAATAATTCTTGACCACACCCCCTTAACAGAATCCATAAAAAAAAACTTTAAAAAGAAGACCAGTATCCTTCATTCATCTCTCTGTATCTCACTCTCTTTCTCTCTCTTTACCTATATTTTACTTAACTTCTATTTTATTCCTAA
>NW_022874951.1:0-1006 GCF_010883055.1 Belonocnema kinseyi
GTACAAAGCAGCGGAGGAGGCTGCTGAAACACTCGGACTTGACTTCAGTATAAGGGGTGAGCAAAATGCATCAAATCTAATCCATCTCGAGTACTCACTCCTAAAAGCCCGGATTAAGAAAGCACAAGACAAAAACTTTCGTGAACAGCTCCTAGATAAGAGGATGCACGGTATCTTTCACAGAAATGTGAAGGATCAGTCAATGTCTTGTGAGCTAACGTTTGCTTTCCTTAAATCGCCTGGATTGAAGTCTGGTATAGAGGGTTTCATTTTTGCATGCCAAGACGGTGTCATTTCCACCTTAACATACCGTCGCCACATTTTGAGCCAAGACATTCCCGATGATAGCTGCAGGGCGTGCCATGCACACCCCAAGCATTTAGCTCACATACTATCTAGTTGTCCAACACACGCGGGAACAACCTACATTCAAAGGCACAATGCGGCACTAAGTGTGCTTTATTACCATCTCTGTCACTCCTACGGCATTTACCTTAATATCGCTCCTCTAAATGCTCCTAGGGAAATTGAGTCAATTGTCGAGAATGGGAAGTGTCGCATATACTGGAACTTTATATTCTCGACAATGGTTGCTGTTGCTCACTTGAGGCCTGACATGGTTCTTCTTGACTTCGAGAAGCGAACCATGTTCGTTATCGAATTTTCGGCACCAGCTGACAAAAACATCATAGCCAAGGAGAATGAAAAGAAAGAGAGGTATCGAGACCTTATAAGGGAGTTGCAACGATTGTACCCGGAATATTCTGTTAAACTGATCGTCCGTATCATCGGCGCTCTTGTATGTGCCAAGCTTTCACTTGCTAATAGCCTAAAAAGCATCCCTGCGTGTCAACAATATGCTAGAACACTTACGGGAAAAATGCAGAAGGCGGTTGTCCTTGGATCGCTCCGTGTTCTTAGGGTCCACGGGGCTTTTGCTGGATCGTCGTATTGATTCCTTTACAGACTGTAACCACCTATCTCACGGTTGTGAGACGTGGTTATG
>NW_022874952.1:0-1774 GCF_010883055.1 Belonocnema kinseyi
ACTTGCGAAAGGGAGCAGCTAGGATTTTAAATTCAACTGATTTTTAATGTCTAAACAATATAGAAACTTTCTGCGTTAGCAGATTTTATATCCATTTTAGTCCAACTTTTTCAGCCTTCAAGCACACCGTGGGTGAACTTCGAGGGTCAGTTTCACCCCTTAGAATCGTTTTTCCGCCGATAAAAAAAATTGCTACTACATGTTACTATAGGTCCTAAGTGGCCTGTTATAGATAGTGTTAGTTCTAATGTAATGAATGTAAATGGTTTGTCAAATAAAAGTCATTGATAGTAATTTGGTTTTTATTTTGACCTTTCTTTTAGATATGTCAGAAGAAGCTTGGAATTCTAGAATGGCTGCAATGTTCCTGCCTCCTGCAGAAGTTGGTGTGTGGCATAGTTTATTATATGATTTTGGATTTATTAGAATGCCTTCTTTTGTATTATGTAAGATTGTTGATAGTCGTTTAATGTATAAAGATAGATGTTTTGTGGCTGCACATTTTTTTCAAAATGGAATTGATCCTGTTTTTATGATTGAGGTTTTACGTTTTGTGAATCCGTATGTAAATGGTAATAAGTTAAATGCAATGTCAGCCTTGTATCAGTATTGGTCAAATTATGCTAATCGGTCACGATATTATGCTTATCATTTGTATAGTATGCGTTTAGAAGATTTGAATGGTAATGTAGACTTTCCTTATCGTAGAAGTTCAACGAACCGAAGTCAACGGTGCGAGCAGTATTACGACAGGCCCAAGCACGTTTTCCAGGGCCGTGGGCACTGAGATCAAAGATCGTGGGGCGCTGAATGGGGCGCGCGGCGGGTTAGATCCTCTTCCCGCCGCGTCCGGGATAAGGAAAGTGAACAGCGCGACGAAACGACTACTTGGCGGTGGGGGTAAGCGAATGTGTATAAAAGGAGATGTATGTGGAAATAAAAGTAGTGTAGTAGCGACCGATTCTTTAAATGTTAGTAAAGGGTCAGCCGACGGCTCCAATAAGAAGAGACGTAAAGGCGGAAAGCAGTTTTTCGTCACACTCGAGCTCTTCGAATTGTACGACGACGTGCGGAGCGACTTTGTTGCGAGTTTTGCCGATTTGTTTGGATATTGTGTCTGTTGAGACATCTTACAGTTCGGGACGAGTAAGTTATCATTTACATGCCTATTTAGAATTTTTGTATGATATTTTTGTGGATGATTTGAGAGTTTTTTTGTCAAGTTTGTATGAGGGTAGTCGTTTAGATATTCAGGGTTGTAGATCTAGAAAATCGTGTTTAAAATATGTTTCTAAGGAGGATAAGTGTTTATTAACAAATATAAAGGAGAGTGATTTAAGTTTTTTTTATCTTGCTTATCGTTGGTGCTGGTTGTTCTGGTAAATTTTTTATGCAAGTTTTTAGGAGTGATTTCCATCGTGTAATATTGTTTGAAGAGTTTCACTATACTTATTGTTTACCATCTTATTTGAAAAGATTATTAGAATTTATGGACAACGAATTTATGGAATGGCGATTAGACCCTGTTACCAACGAGCGAGTAAAAATCAAACCAAATGCTGTAGGAAAATTATGGAAACAAATTACAAGAGAAAGTATGCCGAAATATGAAGAAGAAAACTGGCTGAAATACTTAGCCTGGGTTATAGATGAAATCAGAAACAGGAAGTTAACTTTAGTACGACTACAATTTGGAGATCCATTATTTACACCTATACAGAAAGAATTAATTCAAGAACTAATACAATTCTTATCAAATTATTACCCAGATACA
>NW_022874953.1:0-1363 GCF_010883055.1 Belonocnema kinseyi
CCTTTTTTAAATGCTTCTAATTTAAATCAACTTAATTTATTCAATCTTATATTCTCAAGCTTTGGCGTGCCTTTTCATCAGAGGTTTATTAATATTTGTCACCTCTGTAATTACGACTTTTCATAACAGTCAGTCTTGTATCGTCCGTCTGTAAACATCGCTTCAATTATGTGACATTTTTCATAAATTATTGGAGCCTCTCCAATATCTTTGAGGCTTCAATCAATAGAAATTTTGTTCTGTTAAAAAATTTCTTGAAAAAAAATTTTAAATGACGCTGTTTGTTTTTATAAAATATGACTTTGTTTTTTGACTCAGGTATGTTTCAATATAATAACTTTTTTATTTTGTTCAATCCGATATCCTTTTTACGACACTAATTATTAGAACGTTTAAGCACATACAATTTTTTATTCTATTATAGATTTGTATATCGACTCTTGATAAAGACCCGCAGTGTTGTTTGAAACGTTGATACTAAAAAAGGTTTCATTACCCTATCTCGTCCGGGACACCCTCGTTTTCAACCCCTAAAATAATGAAAAATTGAAAAAAAATCAAAAAATCCCCTAACATCCAGACTACAATCTTTGTTTTTTAGAATTTTCATCCAAAATAGCGGGTTAACGAAATCGTTCTTTCTTTTAAAACGAATAAAGTGTATCAAAGCGCGATTTGATCTGTTTATTTTATTGAGAGTCATCGTGTTTACGAACGGACAGACGAACGGGCATACAGACTGCATGGCCAAAACTTGATTTTCGGCTTCACGGGGTTTCAAAATGTGGAAATCGGTTGAAAAATTGTGGTGTCCAATTTCAGACAATTATAGTACTTTCTTAATCATAAATGACGTAAATGTAAAAAATTATGTCTTATGTTGAATAGCTTACAAGATATGACTTCCCAAATTCTAGAAAATAATAAAATTTATTGGCTGGGTTACGACCGTTTGTAATTAGTCACCTTTTGCCCTTGCCGAATACTATAAAGAAGATGCAACTTTGAATGATACAGAGACTATAGAGTATAAACTATAGGTAGTCCCGGAATAGTCCCAATGTATCAATACTTTATCTTTATCCTATCGCTTTCGCTCGTCTATCGTCGCCTCTCCTCGTCCGATCCGACCCGACCGGAACCGAAGGCGAGCGAGTGATGGTGACGCGAAGGCAGAAAATTGAGAAAATGAACATAATTTCAATTTCTTTACCACCGCAGCTAATGCATATTAATTTAACAAACGAAACAATTGTAAACTAATATTTATTGAGTAAAAGTAATTTAAAAAATAAATTTAATTGCGCAGAAGAGAAATGAAATTTATTCAATTTCTATCCAAAAAGCTAAATTTTATACTTAA
>NW_022874954.1:0-1393 GCF_010883055.1 Belonocnema kinseyi
GTCCGGCGTCGTCGTTGTTGTCTGTATCCCGGATAACTTTTCAAAGACTGGTCCGAGTGGATTGGGCTTTGACACACTGTTTGAGGGACGAAAAAGAAAGATCGAGTTCGTTAAACAGCCATTTTTGATAAAAATTCAAAAAGTTGATGCTTTTTAAAAAGTTTTAAGACCAATTTGTTTAAAAATTTGAAAATTCTATCCAGAGTCATTTATGGTACAAAAAAATATGAACAATTTATCCTGACAACTTTTTTTGATAAAATCAAACTTACCAAAGTTAAAGGATTTTAAAAATCCAAAAAACCAAACGAAAATGGACATTTGAAGCAAACAAAGCTTGATATGGAAGAAAGTCAAGAGGCGAAAAACGCTACTTTTTCAAGGCCCCATGATTATTTTATCACATTCTCATCCATAACGAGAAGAGTTTTATGCGAAAAATGATTTTCGCGAATTTAATTAAATTTCGACGTTTTGAGGCTCCTTGAGTCAGAACAACAAGCTTTTACATCGGTATCTGTCTGTCTCTCTGGCGTCTACGTCGTCGTTGTTAATGATGTTATGGTTGTCTGTATATCGTATAACTTTCGAAAGAATAGTCGGATTGGATGGTGCTTTGACACACAGATTTTTTATTTTAAGAAGTGTATGTAAAAATTGTACTATTTTTATTTTTATAACAAATATTTTTCTTCAATTAAATTGTTGCAATAAAAGTGTTTTGAAGAGATTTTTTAAACATCTTTCGGGGAATAAAATTAGTATTTATAGGTCGACAAAATTTTGTTTTCTTTACCAAATTTAAATTTCGTCTAAATTTCTCCAGTTGTTTTTACCATAGTACAATTTACGTTTGCACCTCGGGCGAAGAAATACATTCTATTGTTTGACAAATATTTTTTGTAAATCAATATTTTTCACAGAAAATGACTCCGAGTGACCTTAAACTATAATTTTATAAACGTGAAAAAACTACATTTCAATGTTTTCTATGAAAAACACAATCCCTGAGTGAGAGAACGAAATCGGAAACAATAAGAGTCAATTTACTCAAGAACAAGCTTTTTGAATAAAAATGACCTTGAGTGAACCTTTAATATATATTTGTTAATTTTTACAAAAATTAGGCGTTATTTTCTTACAAAAAAAAAAAAATAATAATTTGTGGGGGGTGACCAACTATCAAAAAAATAAATAAAACTTGAAGTTGTATGATTTTAATTTGTAACTAAATAATTTGAAAGGTTTCAATCTAAAATGATCGAACGCTTTCCATTCAAAAATTCAGGTAACATATTTAAATAGCTTTAAATTTAAAATTGTTCAATATACTCAAGACTACAAATTTAAAATGTCTCAAATATTAAGGCTTTAAAAATTTTTTAAATTGCTG
>NW_022874955.1:0-1276 GCF_010883055.1 Belonocnema kinseyi
TGCAAGAATACGGTTGGAAAAAACGGAAATGAATTTCGGAAAAATAGCGGGAAAATAGAATTCACTAGTAGGAACAAACTAGATAGAATAGAAAAATTACAACGTTAGCAAAAAACTAGGAGAAAATGGAATAAGAAATAAGAAAGTTAGAAAAGAAAGCGGGGTCAGTAATGAAAATTGGCGTGAAGTAGGTACCAGTGACGTCACACAAGCAACCCCAAGCTCCCCCTCCCCAGTGAATGCTTGCAATACGTGGTAACGCCACACAAGTATCCGCAGTAGAAAAAACCGTGCATCCGCAGTAGTAAAAACCGAGGCGCTCACGTGAGTGAACACGCCGGTTTTTAGTCAGCCCGTAGAACCCCTGAGCTAGTCGAAAAAAATGAGAAATTAAAATAGAAAAAATCGAATGAAGTTAAGGTAGGGTAGAATAAAAATTATTGAAAAAATGGCAACTCCGGTAAATAGTGTCGGAGAAAATAGAGAGGATAGAATAGATTCAGAAAGAATAAACGGGTAATTTTGAAAATGAAAATATTAGTATTCAAACGGACGAAAGAAAAATGAAAGTAGAAGAGAAGAATTAGCAAGAAATTTGAGTTTAGAATTCATAACGATACGAAATAGAGAGTTAGAATGGGGGGAAAAAGATACAAGTCAAGCGACAGGTGCAATCCCCAGAATGACAACACAAATACAGACAGAAAGTACCCCAAACCCAAATAGACAAAATCGTACCCCACAAAGAAATGAAATTTTAATACTATCCCCAAATACTGAGAATACGTTAGCTAATTGGAGACTAGAACATGAGAATAGTAGGTATTTAGAAAATGAGGAATTAGAAACAAGTAGAATAGATAGAGAAATTGAGAGTAAGAGAAAAGAACTCGAAATATTAGAAAGAAACAAGAAACGATTAGAATTGAGTCGGTTAGAAAGGGAAGAAACTCTTAGAAAAGAAAGAGATAGGATAGAAAAAGAAAGAGCAGAGAAAGCAAGAATAGGTCGCAAAAAATTACGAATAGAAATAGAAAGACGAGAAAAAGAAAATGCGAGAATTAATAATAGAACTTTTGAAATTGATTCTTTTATAGAAAATAATAATGAATTTTGGAATGAGGCACAAGAATTAATAGATTTTGAAGAAAATAAAAGTGATAAAATTAAAATTAAAGAACTTTCAGAAGAAATTAAAAATTTAAACGATAAAATGGATAGAATTTTAAATTCAAGTCAAAAGTTAAATTCTCAAAGTAATAAATCACGAAATGTA
>NW_022874956.1:0-1608 GCF_010883055.1 Belonocnema kinseyi
TTTATGCTTCAGAATGGTTCCATCTGATGTCCAAAGACAATAAAAAAAGTTTTATTCCCCTATTTCATCCGGAACACCCCGTTTTCAACCCCCAAAATATTGCAAAATCGAAAAAAAATTTCAAAAGATTCCCTAAAATCCAGACCTAAAATTCTATGCTTTAAAATGGTTTCATCTGATGTCCAAAGACACTAAAAAAAGTTCCATTCCCCTATTTCATACGGAACACCCCATTTTCAACCCCCAAAATATTGAAAAATCGAACAAAAATTCCAAAAAATTCCCTAAAATCCAGACCTAAAATTTTATGCTTCAGAATGGTTCCATCTGATGTCCAAAGACACTGAAAAAAGTTTTATTACCCTATTTCATCCGGAACACCCCGTTTTCAACCCCCAAAATATTGAAAAATCGAAAAAAAATTCCAAAAAATTCCCTAAAATCCAGACCTAAAATTTTATGCTGTAGAATGGTTCCAGCTGATATCGAAAGACACTAAAAAAAGTTTCATTTCCCTATTTCATCCGGAACAACCCGTTTTCAACCCCCAAAATATTGAAAAATCGAAAAAAAATTCCAAAAAATTCCCTAAAATCCAGACCTAAAATTTTATGCTTCAGAATGGTTCCATCTGATGTCCAAAGACATTGAAAAAAGTTTCATTCCCCTATTTCATCCGGAACACCCCGTTTGCAACCCCCAAAATATTGAAAAATCGAAAAAAAATTCCAAAAGTTTCCCTAAAATCAAGACCTAAAATTTTATACTTTAGAATGGTTCCATCTGATGTCCAAAGACACTAAAAAACGTTTTATTCCCCTATTTCATCCGGAAAACCCTGGTTTCAACCCCCAATATATTGAAAAATCGAACAAAAATTCCAAAAAATTCCCTAAATTCCAGACCTAAAATTTTATGCTTCTGAACGGTTCCATATGATGTCCAAAGACACCCCCAAAATATTGAAAAATCGAACAAAAATTCCAAAAAATTCCCTCAAATCCAGACCTAAAATTTTATGCAGTAGAATGGTTCCATCTGATATCGAAAGACACTAAAAAAAGTTTCATATCCCTTTTTCATCCGGAACTCCCCGTTTTCAACCCCCAAAATACTGAAAAATCAAAAAAAAAATCAAAAAAATTCCCTAAATTCCAGACCTAAAATTTTATGCTTCTGAACGGTTCCATATTATGTCCAAAGACACCCCCAAAATATTGAAAAATCGAACAAAAATTCCAAAAAATTCCCTAAAATCCAGACCTAAAATTTTATGCTGTAGAATGATTCCAGCTGATATCGAAAGACACTAAAAAAAGTTTCATTTCACTATTTCATCCGGAACAACCCGTTCTCAACCCCCAAAATATTGAAAAATCAAAAAAAATTCCCAAAAATTCTCTAAAATCCAGACCTAAAATTTTATGCTTCAGGATGGTTCCATCTGATGTCCAAAGACATTGAAAAAAGTTGCATTCCCCTATTTCATCCGGAACAACCTGTTTCCAACCCCCAAAATATTGAAAAATCGAAAAAAAATTCCAAAAGTTTCCCTAAAATCCAGACCTAAAATTTTATGCTTCAGAATGGTTCCATCTGATGTCCAAA
>NW_022874957.1:0-1289 GCF_010883055.1 Belonocnema kinseyi
CAATTCTGGATCCTGAGAAACTTTAAAAACACATAATATCATGGATCAGCAAATGTCATCTTTTAGTAATTAACCCTGGGCCTTCCTTCAATTGCAGAAAGAATATTAATTTGCAATTTTTTCCGAAAATATTACAAATGAATGGCTAGCTTATGAGCGGCGTGCAAATAAATGGACGATTGTTTGTGCTAAAATTAAGAGAGTGTAAAGGTGACGAGATAAAATATATTTCATAGCGTTATGGAAATATACAAGCTAAATTCATAAAAATTTGACAAATACGTTGAAAAATATATTCCCGCTATAAATTAAAAAAAAATATTCCTCGGTCGCTAGGACTCGACCATTCGCTCCATAGTGGAATCTGATTTCTATTCAGACACCACAGGATATCTGATTTTCAGTCAGACGCCTTAGCCACTCGTCTACAGCTGCGGATATTATTTCGTTTGTGATTGTAGCACACAATCTTCTCCCGCAATACAACTTAGGACAAAATTTCTCATATCGCTGTGCAAAAAATCTAAAATCCAAAAATTTTCAGATTATGCTCGTGTTCTCAATTCTGGATCCTGAAAAATTTTAAAAACACATAATATCATGGATCAGCAAATGTCATCTTTTAGTAATTAACCCTGGACCTTCCTTCAATTGCAGAAAGTCTATTAATTTGCAATTTTTTTCCGAAAATATTACAAATGAATGGCTAGCGTATGAACAGTGCACAAATAAATGGACGATTCTTCCTGATAAAATTATGACAGCTAAAAGTGACGAGATAAAATATATTTCATAGCGTTATGGAAATATACAATCAAAATTCCTAGAAACTTGACAGATACGTTGAAAAAGATATTCCGCTATATAGTCAGAAAAAAAGATTCCTCGGTCGCTAGGACTCGAACATTCGCTCCTTAGTGGAATATGATTTCTAGTCAGACACAACAGGAGATCTGATTTTTAGTCAGACGCATTAGCCACTCGGCTACAGCTGCGCATATTATTTCGGGTGTGATTTTAGCACACAATCTTCTCCCGCAATACAACTTAAGACAAAATTTCTCATATCGCTGTGCAAAAAATCTAAAATCCAAAAATTTTCAGATTATGTTCGTTTTCTCAATTCTGGATCCTGAGAAATTTTAAAAACAAATAATATCATGGATGAGCAAATGTCATCTTTTAGTAATTAACCCTGGGCCTTCCTTCAATTGCAGAAAGACTATTAATTTTCAACTTTTTTCCGAAAATATTACAAATGAATGGCTAGCTTATGAGCGGCGTGCAAA
>NW_022874958.1:0-1566 GCF_010883055.1 Belonocnema kinseyi
GAGCACTGACAATGAGTGAATGGCAGAGTAATAATAAGTTCATAAATCTATAACTGCTCTCTGGGTCAAACCTGTATTTGGTGTTAGGATTTCTCTACTTTGTATCAGAAAACTTTGAACCCTCAGAGCAGAGGCTAATATATATATTTAAATAAAAAACATGGGTGAATTTATTTGACTACGAGAACGATTTGGTGAACATGTCCGTTGAAATTTCTCAAATGTGATTTTTTTGGGCCCCAAATTAATTAAAACTTTTAACCCAATACTTCGAAATTTAAAATTCATTAATTTTCATGATATGCAAGTCAAATTTCATGAACTAGGAAGATTTATAATTGAGAATTTTTTACATTTAATCTTCAAATTCATGACAATTTATATGAATTTTTATTTAATTTTGTTATTTAATTAAATTTATTTAAATTTTGTTAGATTTAAATTAATTAATTAATTTGTTATTTATTTTATTTAGACATCATTTAAAATTTAAGAGCTTCTGATTGCAAATATTCAAAATTAAAGAGTTTTAAATTGCAGATCGTTAAAATTAAAGAATTTTCCATTGCAAGTCTTCAAAATTGAACTTTTCAAAAAAAAATTCATATTATACCTTTAAAATATATATCTTGAAAACTAAATAATTTGAAATTTCAAATCTTCAACATTTCAAATCACGGCAGTACTCAGAGTACAGATATTTTTTACATTCTCATCAAAAAATTTATTTACATTTGTGTAAAATTTTACGTCTGGACACGAAATACAGGTTTTTACGAGTATTTCTGCCTTTCCATATGCATGTTTGTTTGCGAGTATAATAACTTTTGAAAAAATAATCTATTATATTGGCCGTTGGTATACTTTTTAAGTGTCAGAAACTAAAGACTAAGTTGATTGGCTACTTTGGGTGAAAATTCGAAAAGTTACAGAATTTTCAAAATTTCTGAGACAATTTTTTTCAAGATTTAAAAATTCCATGT
Source organism: Belonocnema kinseyi (assembly GCF_010883055.1). Lineage (NCBI taxonomy): Eukaryota > Metazoa > Arthropoda > Insecta > Hymenoptera > Cynipidae > Belonocnema > Belonocnema kinseyi. The sequence goes on from NW_022874958.1 coordinate 984, forward strand.
ACGGGTATTCGTAATAATTGGAAATCTGAACAATTTACCTCATCGACTTCTTTTGATAAAAAGAATATTACCAGAATTATAGCGTTTTCAACAAATTAAAAAAAATACCAAAATGAAAATTGTAAACTAACCAGCACGAGACTTGAAAAAAAAACTCGAGAGAAGAAAAGCGTTGCTTTTTGAGAGCCCTACAAGATTATCATAACAACTTTTCAGATTGTTTTGAATAATCAAAAATTCAAATTTTGAAAAATTTTCCAAAAGTTTTTCATCAATTACTTTTTGATACGAAGGGTAGTTTTTGTTTTATTCGTAAAAAAACTACATTAAAAATATAAAATATAAGTGTTTGGACAAACGACATAAGCAATGAAAAAAATAAATAGATAAAACTTGTTTACCTTAAAAAGAGCTAATGAATGTGTTATTAACCTAAAATGCTATTAACAATTTTCTGTGTTATTAATGTTACTAATAATAGTTAATGTTACATAATAAGGAGTAAATGAAAACAAATTCCCGAATTGGATAATGTTTGGATGAAACCAGACATAATCAAGGATGTTCAGAAATCATGAATTAA
>NW_022874959.1:0-1102 GCF_010883055.1 Belonocnema kinseyi
AGTTACTTAATTTTAGCGTTTTAGAGAAAAATTGAAGGTATTATAATTGACAATATACTATTTTTTTGTTTCTAAAGAAATCTCAATATTCTTTATAAAATGGACAAATTGGATTTATCCCCTGCTTGATTTTATACAGAATTTTGAATTTTGATAGCATTCAACATTTTAAAGAGAAAAATTTTTAGCTCTATCATAATTAAAATAAATAAAACTTTTCAGTCATTAAAAATAGGTGAACATAAAACTTTTTCCGGTGATGTATTAAAATTATAAGTCATAATTTATGATTTATAGCATATAAATAGCTAGGTAACGATATAATATTTAAAATTTTAATTTTAAAAATAAATAATTAGTTTTCATTATATAACTACTCACTAATAATTGTGAATCATTAGAATAATTATATAATAAACGCTTAATGTTCGAGTGGTAAATAAATATGCAATACATCATTTACATTTATGGTAAATCCTGTAATTGTAACTGCGGTGGTAACTTATTTTTAAAATTTTCTAACTTAAGCAATTACCGACGCGGAACGTCTGAAAAATGCCAAAAACTGCGAAGTAACTCCGAGGAGTCGACCCACAAACCAGGAGGGCGCTTTTAGCAGTCGAATTTTAACGTAGTCTCTTATTCCATTACATGAGCAATCTCCCAACTCATCTCTGATATTATAAACGTAGATGCGGTGCGGACATAGTTAACCGCGATAAATATAGACGGCGCGACCGACGAAAATTGTCAGTTCCCCTCTACCCACCGCTCCCAGGCTATAGCCAAAGATATTATAAACGTAGATGCGGTGCGAGCTTAGTTACCCGCCATAAATATAGACGGCGCGTCCGGCGAAAAAAGTCACTTCCCCTGTACCCACCACTCCCCGTAAATAGCACCCTCCCATATAGTTTGCCAAGAGCCACTTGGAGCGCTGTAAGCAACTCTCGGCATATCTTCGAGGCGCACTGATGGTAAACTTAGCTTGGACAAGAATCATTTAAATTAAAATTAAATTGCGAACATTTCATAACAAACGTAAAATATCCACGCTTTGTAAGACATGGTTATTTTAATAGATACCAGAGAGAAAATTAAA
>NW_022874960.1:0-1992 GCF_010883055.1 Belonocnema kinseyi
GATACGTTGAAAAAGATATTCCGCTATATAGTTAAAAAAAAAAAAAAAATCCTCGGTCGCTAGGACTCGAACATTCGCTCCTTAGTGGAACCTGATTTCTAGTCAGAACAACACAGGAGATCTGATTTTTAGTCAGACGCCTTAGCCACACGGCTACAGCTGCGGATATTATTTCGGATGTGATTTTAGCACACAATCTTCTCCCGCAATGCAACTTAAGATAAAATTTCTCATACCGGTGTGCAAAAAATCGAAAATCCAAAAATTTTCGGATTATGTTTCTGTTCTCAATTCTGGATCCTGAGAAATTTTAAAAACACATAATATCATGGATCAGCAAATGTCATCTTTTAGTAATTAACCCTGGGCCCTCTTTGAATTGCAGAAAGACTATTAATTTGCAACTTTTTTCCGAAAATATTACAAATGAAAGGCTAGCTTATGAGCGGCGTGCAAATAAATGGAGGATTGTTTGGGCTAAAATTAAGAGAGCGTAAATGTGACGAGATAAAATATATTTCTCAGCGTTATGGAAATATACAATCAAGATTCATAGAAACTTGACAGATACGTTGAAAAAGATATTACGCTATATAGTCAAAAAAAAAAAATTCCTCGGTCGCTAGGACTCGAACATTCGCTCCATAGTGGAATCTGATTTCTAGTCAGAGACCACAGGAGATCTGATTTTTAGTCAGACGCCTTAGCCACTCGGCTACAGCTGCGGATATTATTTCGGATGTGATTTTAGCACACAATCTTCTCCCGCAATACAACTTGAGACAAAATTTCTCATATCGCTGGGCAAAAAATCTAAAATCCATAAATTTTCAGATTATGTTCCTGTTCTCAATTCTGGATCCTCGGAAATTTTAAAAACACATAATATGATGGATCAGCAAATGTCATCTTTTAGTAATTAACCCTGGGCCCTCCTTCAATTGAGAAAGACTATTAATTTGCAACTTTTTTCCGAAAGTATTACAAATGATATTCTAGCTTATAAGCGGCGTGCAAATAAATGGACGATTGTTTGTGCTAAAATTTAGAGAGCGTAAAGGTGACGAGATAAAATATATTTCATATCGTTATGGAAATATACAATCAAGATTCATAGAAACTTGACAGATACGTTGAAAAAGATATTACGCTATATAGTCAAAAAAAAAAAAAAAATTCCTCGGTCGCTAGGACTCGAACATTCGCTCCATAGTGGAATCTGATTTCTAGTCAGACACCACAGGAGATCTGATTTTTAGTCAGACGCCTTAGCCACTCGGCTACAGCTGCGGACATTATGTCGGATGTGATTTTAGCACACAATCCCGCAATACAACTTAAGAAAATATTTCTCATACCGGTGTGCAAAAAATCTAAAATCCATAAATTTTCAGATTATGTTCCTGTTCTCAATTCTGGATCCTGAGAAATTTTAAAAACACATAATATCATGGATCAGCAAATGTCATCTTTTAGTAATTAACCCTGGGCCTCCCTTCAATTGCAGAAAGTCTATTAATTTGCAACTTTTTTGCGAAAATATTACAAATGAATGGCTAGCTTATGACTGGCGTGCAAATAAATGGAGGATTGTTTGGGCTAAAATTAAGAGAGCGTAAAGGTGACGAGATAAAATATATTTCATAGCGTTATGGAAATATACAATCAAGATTCATAGAAACTTGACGAATACGTTGAAAAAGATATTTCGCTATATAGCCAAAAAAAAAAAAAAATCCTCGGTCGCTAGGACTCGAACATTCGCTCCATAGTGGAATCTGATTTCTAGTCAGACAACAACAGGAGATCTGATTTTTTGTCAGTCGCCTTAGAAACTCGGCTACAGCTGCGGATATTATTTCGGATGTGATTTTAGCACACAATCTTCCTCCGGAATACAACTTAAGAAAAAATTTCTCATACCGGTGTGCAAAAAATCGAAAATCCAAAAATTTTCAGATTATGTTTCTGTTCTCAATTCTGGATCCTGAG
>NW_022874961.1:0-1569 GCF_010883055.1 Belonocnema kinseyi
AACTCCGGACCCGTTATCACACACTTAACAAGTCAAAGCTGCTGACCATCAGGCAACATATTGTTGAGAGAATACGGATACTATCTGACGCTAAGAGAAGTCGAGAGCGGAGGGAGAGATGGGTCAGAGAAAATCAAAAGTTTCTCTCTGACCCATCTCGACTCTTTCAAGACCCTCCAGTTACTGTCGAACACCCACCCAAACCAGAAGAAGTCGAAGTATTTTGGAGAGAAGTCTACGAAGTTCAGCATAGACTGGACACGAAGAACTACAAGCTAATAACTTGTCTGAACACGCTTTATAAGATATTCACAGCTATCTTAAATGATAGGATTGTTCGGGCAATTGAACCTGTGTGGCAAGAAATGTATGAACAACGAGGCTCAAAGAAAGGCGTAGCCGGATGTCAGGAGAACCTGCTCATCGATAGATGTGTCTGCAAAGATGCAGCATTCTACCAGCGTGACCTATCGATGGCCTGGATTGATTATCGGAAAGCTTTCGATTCTACATCCCATAGACTTATCATCTGTCTTTTGGAAATCTTAAAGGTTCATCCGCAAATAGTTGTGTGCATAGAGAGATTGATGCCGCTTTGGAAAACCGGATTTACTATCTCATCTGGAAAAAATCGTGTTACAACTAACAAGGTCATGTTTCAGAGAGGTGTCTTTCAGGGCGACACCATGAGCCCACTCCTCTTTTGCCTTACATTATTGCCACTATCTCTAGCACTACGCCATTCCGACGGGTACTTGTGCGGCAAACCTGCAGATCGAAAGTACAATGTCACTCATGTATTTTACATGGACGATCTTAAGATCTATGCTAAAAACAGAGAGCAACTGCGTGTAGCTCTGGGGATTGTCGAACGATATACTAAGGAAATTGGAATGGAATTTGGGTTAGACAAATGCGCCAAGGTTTATGTGAAGCGAGGAAAACTTAATGGCATCCCTGAAGATCCTGAGCTCGTTGATAGAAGCGCCATACGACACCTTTGCGCTGGAGAGACTTATACATACCGGGGCGTGTCACAGAGCCGCATTCAGAATGTGACATCTATAAAGGATACTCTCCGAAGCAGACACAAACGTCTCATCCGACAGATTTGGTCTTCCGAACTGTCGGCGAGGAACAAAGTTTCTGCAACGAACATCCTTGCCGTCCCGGTACTACTCTATTCATTTGGAGTAGCTCCATGGTCGAAGAACGAGTTCAGATCTCTTGATATCGGGACAAGAAAGGTTATGCACATGAACTAAAGCATGCATCTTAAGTCTTCCGTTCCGCGACTGCACATCTCACTCCGTCAAGGGGGTCGCGGAATATTCAGTCTTGAATGTCTTCACCACAGGATTATTCTGGGTACAGCACATAGAGTTGCAAATGGAAGAGACCCTCTTCTTAAAATGGTCAGGAATCACGAGGAAGTAGGCAAAGGAGCAATTCTGTACAAAACAGCGGAGGAGGCTGCTGAAACACTCGGAGTTGACTTCAGTATTAGGGGTGAGCAAAATGCATCAAATCTAATCCATCTCGAGTACTCACTCCTGAAAGCCCGGATTA
>NW_022874962.1:0-1109 GCF_010883055.1 Belonocnema kinseyi
AAACTGAAGGTATCGTTAAAGGCCTCTCATCCATATCTCTAAGTGATTTTTGAATCATTTAAAAAAAATTATTATTTACACAATGATATTGTTTATAATATTCATAATTTGTTTAAGCAATCAGAGAACAACAATTACAACCAACTGACAACTATTTATCTAATATGGAATATATTAGAATAGAAGTAAATTTTTGAAAATGCAAAAATTCCAATTTAACATTGTTTTTCCCCTCCACTATGACTCGAAAAATACATTGAAAATGATATTTAAACTTGGGAACAATAGCCAGAACGAACTAATTGTCCCAGAAAAAAACTGAAGGTATCGTTAAAGGCCTCTCATCCATATCTCTAAGTGATTTTTGAATCATTAAAAAAAAATTATTATTTACACAATGATATTGTTTATAATATTTATAATTTGTATAAACAACCAGAGAACAACAATTACAACTGACTGAAAACTAGTTATCTAATATGGAATGTATTAGAATAGAAGTAAATTTTTCAAAATGCAAAGATTCCAATTTAAACATTGTTTTTACCCCCTCAACCCAGACTCTAAAAATCCATTGAAAATGATTTTTAAAATTGGGAACTATAGCCAGGACGAACTAATTGTCCCAGAAAAAATCTGAAGCTATCGTTAAAGGCCTCACAGCCATATCTCTAGGTGATTTTTGAATCATCGAAAAAAAATTATTATTTACACAATGACATTGTTTATAATATTGATAATTTGCTTAAACATTCAGAAAACAACAATTACAATTGACTGACAACTAGTTATCTAATATGGAATATATAAGAATAGAAATATATTTTTCAAAATGCAAAAATTCCAATTTAAACATTGTTTTTACCCCCTGCACTCGGACTCGACAAATCCATTGAAAATGATTTTTAAAATTGGGAACTATAGCCAGAACGAACTAATTGTCCCAGAAAAAAACTGAAGGTAACTTTAAAGGCCTCACATCCATATCTCTAAGTGATTTTTGAATAATTGAAAAAAATTATTATTTACACAATAATACTGTTTATAATATTTATAATTTGTTTAAACAATCAGAGAACAAAAATTACAACTGACTAACAACTAGTTAT
>NW_022874963.1:0-1663 GCF_010883055.1 Belonocnema kinseyi
GCATATTGTCAGGATCCCAAGTGCCCTTCTTTTTCTTCTTGTCCCCATCATTTTTATTGCTTGGTTTCATAATGTACCTATAAACAAGTAAATATAGTCAGTCATCAACTTTTGATAGTGGCCGGTACTGGAGGAAAATTTTGTGGCCGGTACTGTAGGAAATGGATTATATTATTATTTACATTAGTGGCAAATAATGGACGCGCAAAGTGTTATCAAACCATATGTTTTTAAAAGATAGATAATTTATCAATACATACCAGGTTTTACTTTATTGTAAGTCATCCGCAAAATTTCTAAAATCACTCATGAAACTTTTGTTGTGTAACGTACTTCCACTATTCGCAGGAGTAATCTTTGCACTAAAAGTCAACAAGTCGCTACAGCTGAGCCGCGAAGGGGACAAATACTTGTGACGACGTAGTAAACAAGCGGCAAAGGCTTTGTCAGCGCCATCTGTTATAGAATTTTAGAAATGAAGATTGGCCCGTACTGAATGCCGGCCGGTACTGTAGGACTTTCCCCTACACCCCTGCCCCTTTTCCGACGCGTCGTGGTGGTTCTTGGTTTGGGTTGTCAGGGTGCACAGGTCTATTCCGGTATTCCCTCTACCCGGCATTCAGGAAGGAAACCTAGTTATATAGGTGGATTCCACTTACCTGTCTCCCGCGGCACCTTTCGGAGAAAACCGAATTCCCGGGTCACACTCTTTTTACCCGCAAAGTAACCACGAAGCCCGTTGTTTGTTTTAAATTGTATATTAAACGCCATCTAAGTTTCTGCCTTCCCGAGCTTCGTTGGAGCCGGCTCTGTCTACAGTATCCAGGTCGACCAGCTCAATGTTATACACGAGAGAAAGGTGAGAAAATGCGAGCGAGAGAAAATGCCAGAATGTAATTAAAAAGCAATTAACGCTAAATACATTACAAGATTCCACTGGTGTATTTTGTTGTAAACAAAAAAAAGATTACCTAGGCTAAATTATCCTATTCTTTGAAGCAGATTTGGATTTGTAGCTTCTAACCTACTTTAGTTCATGTAAAACTATGTCAGATTTTCCGACAGACTTTACTGGTCCAAATCATTCCCGAAAATTAATCTTTCAAAAGCAAAAGCACTACTAATTACCTGCACTTAATCGAAGGAATAAGTAAAAAATTTTTTTTGACAAAATGGCGGCTTCTCAAACACAAAAATCGGCTTCAAACCCCAAATTTGGGCCTTAAATTATTTACAAAAAAAAAAATATTTATTGAAAAAAAACCTTCGATCAAGTACTAGAAAATATATTTAAGAAGCTTGTGTTAAAATTTGAGAACAATCGGTTCAGTAGTTTTCGAGATATAGTGGTCACCGATTTCGAAAACACTGTTTTGAGAAAAACGCGTTTAAAGTTTTAAAAGCACGTGACACACATTAAAAAAACTTTTTCAACTTACATCGAGTCATCTATTCCAGGGCCATATAAAACACCTTCGGCACAATCTGCAGCTTCTAATAGTCCTAATTGATGTTGTCTTCGTGCCATTCGTCCATCTCGTGTGCTCTCATTCGCTCTTAAATCGGAGATCGTCACGCGCTGCTCATCTTCTTTTTCGGCATATGAATGTGCGTTGAGCCCGACGGGAATACCCATAACATTCATGTAATACAAAAGAGCTTT
>NW_022874964.1:0-1362 GCF_010883055.1 Belonocnema kinseyi
TTATTTACAAAAAAAGTTCTCAGGTTCAAAAAAACATTCAGTGAACTGAAAAACTGTGGTCGGTAATATAGGTATTTAGCTGTGTCACATGCCCTTAAGAAGACCAAAATTACGCCACAGCCCAGGGGAGGGGCTTGAAAAGGGTGTATAAAACAAAATAATTCGCAATAATTGTACATAAGGTTAATAAGAATTTCACTCTACGCACACTTTTTGGGATTAGCTTTACGCACGCTTTTTGGGATTAGCTTTACGCACGCTTTTTGGGATTAGCTCTACACACGCTTTTCGGGTTTTCGGCACGCTTATCTGTTTTAACAAGAATTTTCTTCAAAAGTCGTCCTTTTCGGCTGAAAATTCGTCTTTTTGTTTGAAATTTATATTTGAGTGTTGAAAAGTCAGTTCAAATTATTTTTGGATGAAAATACATCTATATTCTTAATTGAAATTTTTAATTTACAAATTCGTCTTTTTTAGTGGAGATGATATCTTTCTTAGACGAAAATGTAACTGTTTAGTTAAAAAATAATCTTCTTTGCTTAAAAGTTGAACTATTTTGTTGAAAATTTATTTAAAAATTGTTAATTCCATAACGCGTATCAAAGTTGAACTATTTTCTTTTTAATTTATTTGTTTGAATGAAAACATTTGATTTTCTATATGTAACAAATTGGGAAAATTTTCAAACAAGCAGTTGAATTTTAAGTTTAAAAAAGATAAATTTTCAACTAAAAATGGAATAAATAAATTTTCATTTAAAGACAATCATTTTCAAATTCAAAAGCCGATTTTTTTACAAAAAGCCTCATTTCAACCCCAAAATATAAATTTGCAAAAAAAAGTTTAATTTTCGACCAAATAGTTGTATTTTCTATTTTCTTGTTAAATTTCCATGCCAAAAGAAGGATTTTTTTTACAAAAAAGCCGAATGTCAACCTGAAAATATAAATTTGCAACAAAAAAAGTTAAATTTTTGACCCAATAGTTGAATTTTTATTCTAAAAAATATCAATTCTTAGCAAAACATGGAATAAATAAATTTTCATTAAAAAACAATAATAGTTTCATTTTCTACCCACTTGTTGAATTTTTAAGCCCGAGGACGAATTTTTTGCAAAACATAATTTTTAACCTGAAAATAGAAATTTCTACCAAATAGTCAAATATTATAAGAAATTTTTGAATTTTTAATTCCAAAATATAAATATTTAAACAATAACATTAATTTTTTAATAACAGTTGAATTCCCAAACCCGTTCCCCTTTCCCTTTCTCCTTTAGCTTCTCCTCTAAGTCTGCCAATAGGATACTAAATAGTAACGGACTCAAAGGGCACCCTTGCCTTAGACCTCGGCTTGTCCAG
>NW_022874965.1:0-1451 GCF_010883055.1 Belonocnema kinseyi
AGGCGACCTGCCAGGAGGAGACCTAGACCTGGCAGGAAGATGAGGTTCGCCAGAAGAAGAAGACCTGACACGAGAATCAGAAGTTTCACGTCGAGTTCCTGCAGGTAAGAGGTCACCATTAGGTAAGCAGTCAAACTGTGATCTTACCGCTGCAACAAGTATCAGAGCGTTAATTTTGTCTTACAGCAGACTTAAGTATGCTAGTATATAATAAAATCCTTGTGGTAATGTTGAAAGCAGTGGTGTGTAAGGCCCAAAGATTAGTTTATCAATTTTGAAGTATTTTTAAACAATCCGGTCCCTCTTAATAATGATAGCAGTTTTCCCCCTACCCTTACAAAGTAGTTAAATTTTCAACAAAAAGAGATTTTCTCTAGGGGCTACTCACTGAGAAATCGGTAAATGTTAAAGCTATAATTGTAACTGTCTCAATCGAATAAGCATAGAGAGTGTTAAGGTTTCTTGTAGCTTGCTGGGAGTGCCCACATTTGCAGAACTTGTTGAGATCGGGACTCTCGAGGAGAAATCAAACTCGAATAAGCTCGTTAGCGTTCGGATTCACCGAGGCCAAACTCATACCAACTCATACCTTCATGTACAGGCTTGGTACGCTAAACTGTGTGTGTGCGTATTTTACTTTAAACAGAGAATTTTTTAATTCATAATTTTTATTAAAAATTCATCTCTGGTTGAAAATATAACTATTTTGTGAAAACAAATTTTTTATCTGAAAATTTTACTATACCAAGAAAAAATTTAACAATTTTTCTCAAAATTTGATTTTTGTTGTTGTTGATAATTAGATTTTAAAAAAATGGACCATTCTATGTTTGATTGAAAATTAATTTCTTAAACTGAAAATTTAACTATTCCATTTTTTGATGAAAACTGATCTTTTCTAGAACAAAATTCAACAATTTGGGTGAAAATGTTTGTCTTTTTTTAGTTAAAAATACATCTTTTTTGGCAAACATTAATCTTTTTGGTTAAAAACTAAACTTTTTGGTCAAAAATTGTTTTTGTCTTAAAATATGACTACTTTTTTTTTAAGTTATTTTTCCTGTACAAAAAGTTATTTTTTAACTGACAAATTTAATTTATTCAAATATAATATTTCATGGACAGATTAGATTAAAAATTCATTTGTTTGGTTTACATTAATTTTTTTAATTGAATTTTAATTATTTGAGTTTTTGTTGACAATTCATATATTTAAGAATAATTAAATTTTTTTTGCTCAGAAAATTGAACTATTTCAGCTAACGATTAATTTATTTTGCAAAAAAATTTTGCGTTTCGTTCAAAATTCGTTTTTTTCATCTAAAATTTGTAGAAGTCCATTTTCGGTAGGGAATTAATTTTTTTCAATTCAAAATTCAACTATTTGGTTAAAAATTTGTCTTCTTTAATTAAAAATTCATGTCTGCAATGAAAAATGTATTTTTTTCTTG
>NW_022874966.1:0-1551 GCF_010883055.1 Belonocnema kinseyi
TCGCGGGCATTCAGATAACATGTCTCTTTTATAGACTTCTAGAGCAGCAAGAACAAGATTTTTAGCCTCATTGCATTCTCTGTCGAACCATGGTTTGCGGCTGTTTCTCATACCATTGGATACGTGCTTCATTCCTAATTCGTCAGCAACCTTTATTATAGTAGATATTAAATTTTCATTTAAAATATTTATGTCCTCATCTGCAATGGAACATTCTTCCCTGTTTTTCATGAAAGTATAGAAATCAGCTGATTTAGACGTGTCGAAATGGATTTTTAAAATTTTATTTCTACAAGGTTTGACATGCGAGATGGGCGAATAGTGTTCCAGAATTACTGAAACAGGGTAGTGATCTGAGAATGTCATAATGGGTAAGACCTTGAGGTCAGCCAGAAACCATAACCCATCTCGAGAGCACCATACTAAATCAATTACACTAGTGCCCATAGGCCCATCGAAAGTCGAATGCGCTGGAAAGTCGCTAAAAGAACGGCCATTTAGTAAGATTAAATCGCTTTTTTTCCATGTAGTCGACGAATAGCTTTCCCCTACTATTTATAAAGCTATCTGTAGAACATCGATTAGCGGAGAAAGCCTTATTAGACACAATCGCAGAATCTAACTGATTTGAATTGGCAACACGACAGTTAAAATCGCCTCCTATGACAATTGGGATATTAGGATTATCTTTAAATATCTGCGCGAGAGAATCGTCAAAGTTAGGTAAAAAGTATTCTATAGTCTTGGATGGTGAAAAGTACATTAGGCCCAGAATAAAAACAATACATTCATAAGCGATTTTTACAAAGATATAGTTGTCATTGATTTCTATTACCTCAAGTTTCAAATGTGTGTTGTTATAACATATGAGAAGCCCGCCTTGAGCTCTGCCAAACAGAGCGCATCTAGTTGCTGGGCAACAGACTGCTTGAAAGCTATTGAGAAAATAAGGAAGTGTTACCGTATCCGCTGACCACGTCTCACAGATACATAGGATGTCGTTATTTCCGAGGTTATTTTCAAAATCAGATAGATTGGACAGTCCGTGAACGTTCCAAAAGATAAGCCTTGGAGCACTAGAATTGCTTATATCGATGACACGAGTTCGAGTTGCGTTCTCTTCGTAGAATCCTGGTTGCTACTTTAAAAGGTCAATTTTATTCTTCGGTCCATTCTGCACGACCGCTTTCGCCAGATTGCTGAGGTTTGAATTATTTGACATAAAGTCGTCAGTTGTTGATTGCAGCAAGCGTGTATTTCGTCTGGTTTGAGAACTTTTCGTGGGGCCCTCGCAGAAGTAACTGTCAAGTCGTTTATTGACAAGGTTTTCTCCAGGTTTCTTGGAGGGCGATTTCTTAGGGGGGCGACATCTTTTCTGCCTGGGAGTTTGCAACTCATTAGGAGGTGTTTCTCTGGCATATTTGAAAGTATTCTGGTCATTATCAGCCGCACCATCCCGGATTAGAGAAAGAACATCTTCAGGAAGAACAGTGTTGCCATTCACAATCAGTACGTTTTTCTTTACATATGCCTGATAGCCGGAATCCTTAA
>NW_022874967.1:0-4581 GCF_010883055.1 Belonocnema kinseyi
TTTTTGATATTTTTTTAGTTACACACATTTTCAAATGATTTACAAGGAAATAAGTATCAGCAGTGTTTTTAGAATTATATAAATTTTATAATTTTCATGAGATAATTAGGAAAGAGTTTTAAATATTTCAGATGTGTCAAAAAAAGAATGTAGAAGATTTAAAAAATGTATATTTTATTTTACAGGATTTTACAAATTATTAGACAAATTTTAGCCTTTCAAAAGATATTTAGGGCTTTTATAATTTCAGAAGAAATAATAAATATTCCATAAATTTTCGGAAATGCTTCCAAGGTTTAAAATATTTTAAATCTATGCAAAGCCTCTTCTGTTGTCCCAACAAGAAAAGTCGTGACTACATTTCGGATGAGTCCCCTGCCATTCCAATTTCGGTTAGGTTGACAGGGGACTCATCCGAAATGTAGTTACGACTTTTCTTGTTGGGACGGCAGTCTTGAATTCCTAAAAATATTTTCAAATGAATCCAATTTTTCTTGAAATTTTGAAAAATCATTTAAGATGTAAAAAATTTGCCCCAAAATCTTCAAAAATTTCTTATGAATTTAAAGAAAATTATAAAAGATTTTTATATGTTTCAGATTTGTTAACAAAAAATTTAGAATAAAAAATATATATATTCTTCAGAATTTTACAAAATAATAGGAAAAGTTCGAGCCCTTTTAAAATTAAATATCTATATAATACCTCTTAAATTCTTTTAAATATTTTTATCTGACTGGAATTTTTCTTGGAATTTCGAAGTTATTTAAAATGTAAAACGCTGTATCAAAATATCCCCAATTTTCCTAGGAACTTGAATAACATTCATCTCTTCACTTGAGACCCTTTAAAGTTATTTTAATTAAGGGCATGTAATACTTTACCATGTGGGTTTTCGGGTTTCCACGCATTTCGGACACAATTTTTAATTTGAAAAAAAATCTGTGTCCAGATGTTTGTGTTTTTAACGTCTGTCTTTCTTTTGGCTTGAAAACTTTAACATAAATCTGCATTTTTTAAAATCTTCTGCAGTTTAAAAATCGTCTTTATTCTCCTTAAATCATTGCAATATTTATAGAATTTTATGTTTAAATTTATTTTTTACTCTTTAATGTTACCAAAATTAAAACATTTTGCTTTATAATCTTCTACTCATTTTTGAAATTTAATGAAACGTTTAATGTTTCGAAATCTTTTTGAATTTTCTCCTAAAGCTCATTTTTCACGACCCTGAATGTAACTATACATATAGATTTGAAAATTGGAGAATTTATTTAAACAAAAGTAATTGTCCTTTCAAAACAACGTATCTGAATTCGGCTCAGCCGTACCTCTGGGTGATTTTCGAATTATGCCAAAATAATAATTTTTTAACAATGTATTGTTATAAACAAATGGGAACGCAATATAAACAAACCTGCGAGCTGAAGAATATTTTAAAGCACATTACGGGATACTTTAATCAAATAAATCCAGGTGATTTTTAAATTAACGAAAAAAATTATTTAAACAAATATAATGTTTATAACTTTTTTTCGTTTTTTAGGATTTAATGTACAATGATGTTGAGTAAAACCTAATAGACGCAAAATAAATGAAAATAATACTATTTTGAGATTTAAATAGACAGACAGTCAACAATTCATCAATCAAACATTGTTTATATCCCCTCCACTCTCACTGAATGCCGAAAAAACCTTTCCAAATAAATTTCTATTTTCGGACATATAGCTAGAACGAACAAATAGACCCAGAAAAAAAGTAAAGGAATCGTTAAAGGTCTCTCATCCATATCTCTTGGTGATTGTCAAATCATAAAAAACAAATTATTATTAAAAAAAGTATATTGTTTATAATATTTATAATTAGTTTAAATAATAATTTACAACAATTCACAGGTACTGAAAACTAGGTATCTAATCTGTAATATTCCAGAATGGTAATAAATTTTCCGATGTGTAAAAATTCCAATTTAAACATTGTTTTTACCCCCTCCACTCTGTCTCGAAAAATCCCTTGAAAATTAATTTTAATATTGAGAACTATAGATAGAACGAACAAATAGACCCAGAAAAAAAGTAAAGGAATCGTTAAAGGTCTCTCATCCATATCTCTTGGTGATTTTCAAATCATGAATAACAAATTATTATTACAAAAATTAAATTGTTTAGAATATTTATAATTTATTTAAACAATCGTTTACAGCAATTCACAGGGGCTGAAAACTAGATATCTAATCTGTAATATTCCAGAATGGTAATAAATTTTCCGATGTGTAAGCATTCCAATTTAAACATTGTTTTTACCCCCTCCACTCTGTCTGGAAAAATCCCTTGAAAATGAATTTTAATATTGAGAACTATATATAGAACGAACAAATAGACCCAGAAAAAAAGTAAAGGAATCGTTAAAGGTCTCTCATCCTCTTGGTGATTTTCAAATCATGAATAACAAATTATTATTACAAAAATTAAATTGTTTACAATATTTATAATTTATTTAAACAATCGTTTACAGCAATTCACAGGGACTGTAAACTAGATATCTAATCTGTAATATTCCAGAATGGTAATAAATTTTCCGATGTGTAAGCATTCCAATTTAAACATTGTTTTTACCCCCTCCACTCTGTCTCGAAAAATCCCTTGAAAATAAATTTTAATATTGAGAAATATAGGTAGAACGAACTAATAGTCCCAGAAAAAACTTTTCAAATAATGAAAAACAAATCATTATTTAAACAATTATATTGTTATAAACAAATGGGAACGCCATATAAACAAACGTGTGAGTTAAAAAATATTTTCAAGCACATTACTGGATACTTCAATAAAATAAACCTAAGTGATTTTTAAATTAATGAAAAAAAAATTATTTAAACAAATATAATGTTTATATTTTTTTCGTTTTTTACGATTTAATGTACAATAATGTTAAGTAAAACCTAATAGACGCAAAATAAATGAAAATAATACTATTTTGAGATTTAAATAGACAAACAGTCAACAATTCATCAATTAAACATTGTTTATATCCCCTCCACTCTCACTGAAAGCCGCAGAAACCTTTCCAAATAAATTTCTATATTCGGACATATAGCTAGAACGAACAAATAGACCAAGAAAAAAACTAAAGGAATCGTGAAAGTTCTCTCATCCATATCTCTTGGTATTTTGCAAATCATGAAAAACAAATTATTATTTAAAAATTTAAATTGTAACTTTTTACAAGATTGTTTAAAACATAAAGTTATACAAACAAAATATTTATTTAAGTTTACTTTCATTTAAACATTGAAATAAATTTTAATCTACATCTTTTTAAAATTTTTAAATTTTATTTATAAAAATTTCATTTTTTAGTGACTTAATATTAATTTAAGGGAAAAAATAAAAACAGTTTTACATATGCTTTTGAAAATTGAAAGAAAATATTAATGTCCGAAAATAAATTGATTTATAATATGCAAATCATATTCAATGTTCCATTATATAACCTGCAGTGAAATATTTATCAACATTGTTGGATTAATTTTATTTGGAAGAAAAATTTTACATAAAAATTATTACTTAAGTATTACTGATAAATTAATTATTATTTAATTGATTATTAATTATTTATTAATAATTACTGATAAATATTCCACTAGACTAGCAGTAATTATTTTTATTTAAGAAAAAATCGTAACGAAATTATTTAAACAAATTCGCTTCGTTTAAATATTTGAAAATGAATGACGTAATGTTAATAAATATTCCACTAGACCAATAGTAATCATTTTTAAGGAAAACACGAATTTAAAAAAATTATTTAAACAAATTCAGTTTGTTTAAACAAATAGAAATTAATGAACCAATGTTATCGAATATTCCACTAGACTAACAGTAATAATTTGGAGGGAAAACAAAATAAATGTTCGAAACAAAATATTTAAACAAATTCTATTTGTTAATACAATTAATAATTAATTAAGTAATTATAATTAATATTCCATTAGACTAATATTAATAATTTTAGGTAGAAAAAGACCAGAATACAGTGCTCAAAATGTAGATTTCATGAAGAATGGACATTTTTTGTTTTAAGGATAGTTTTCAGGTACTCGTGGGGGTGTGTTAGGGGATTCAAACCCATAGATATGATACATTATTTCTGTAACATTAAATAAACCAATTTAAAATTTATTTAAATTATATTTATTTTCAATTTGTTAATAATTTAAAAATATGAAATATGAATATAATATTATTATAAAAATTATAAGTCTGTATAACATAATATTAATAAGTTTTATAATTTGCAAATATAGAAATGATGAAAATATTATTATTATAACTGAAACGTGAAATAAAGTATTTTGTTAATGACTCAATTATGTAAAATGTAGAATTAATAAAGCTCCAATATTAAATAGTTAATAAATTTTGATTAGATAACGTTAAAATAAAAAAACGATATTATTTGGTTTTAATCTAAAAATAATAAGTTTTTTAACATTAAATTATTAACATAGTTAAGAAGTTAATGCAATAAATTTTTTAAATTGTAATTTAGCTTATAATACCTTTATGTTTAATAAAA
>NW_022874968.1:0-1425 GCF_010883055.1 Belonocnema kinseyi
GAGTGTTTTGGTAGAAGAAAACACTTTTTTACCGAAATCTATGGAAAGATAAATTGATTAATAATCACTTTTCTTTTATTGATATTAAAACTGTAGTTTCGATTATAATTTAATTTCGAGAGAAGCCCGCCAAATAGAAAAGTATGTCAGTCAACATTAAATGAACAAAAGTGCAAATTTTGCATTATTTTTCGAGTGTTTTAGTAGAAAAAAACACTTTTTTACCGAAATCTATGGAAAGATAAATTGATTAATAATCACTTTTCTTTTATTGATATTAAAACTGTAGTTTAGAATATAATTTAATTTCGAGAGAAGCCCGCCAAATAGAATAGTATGTCAATCAACATTAAATAAACAAAAGTGCAAATTTTGCATTATTTTTCGAGTGTTTTGGTAGAAGAAAACACTTTTTTACCGAAATCTACGGAAAGATAAATTGATTAATAATCACCTTTATTTTATTGATATTAAAACTGTTGTTTCGAATATAATTTAATTTCGAGAGAAGCCCGCCAAATAGAAAAGTATGTCAATCTACATTAAACAAACAAAAGTGCAAATTTTGCATTATTTTTCGAGTGTTTTGGTAGAAGAATACACTTTTTTACCGAAATCTACGGAAAGATAAGTTGATTAATAATAACTTTTATTTTATTGATATTAAAACTGTAGTTTCAAATATAATTTAATTTCGAGAGAAGCTCGCCAAATAGAAAAGTATGTCAATCAACATTAAATAAACAAAAGTGTAAATTTTGCATTATTTTTCGAGTGTTTTAGTAGAAGAAAACACTTTTTTACCGAAATCTAGGGAAAGATAAATTGATTAATAATCACCTTTATTTTATTGATATTAAAACTGTTGTTTCGAATATAATTTAATTTCGAGAGAAGCCCGCCAAATAGAAAACTATATCAATCCACATTAAATAAACAAAAGTGCAAATTGTGCATTATTTTTCGAGTGTTTTGGTAGAAAAAAAAACACTTTTTTACCGAAATCTAGGGAAAGATAAATTGATTAATAATCACTTTTATTTTATTGATAGTAAAACAGTAGTTTCGAATATAACTTAATTTCGAGAGAAGCTCGCCAAATAGAAAAGTATGTCAATCAACATTAAATAAACAAAAGTGCAAATTTTGCATTATTTTTCGAGTGTTTTGGTAGAAGGAAACACTTTTTTACCGAAATCAACGGAAAGATAAGTTGATTAATAATCACTTTTATTTTATTGATATTAAAACTGTAGTTTCGAATATAATTTAATTTGGAGGGAAGCCCGCCAAATAGAAATGTATGTCAATCTACATTAAATGAACAAAAGTGCAAATTTTGCATTATTTTTCGAGTGTTTTGGTAGAAGAAAACACTTTTTTACCGAAATCTAGGGAAAGATAAATTGATTAATAATCACTTTT
>NW_022874969.1:0-1144 GCF_010883055.1 Belonocnema kinseyi
GCATGACATATGACATGACATATGACATGACATATGATATGACATACGACATGACATATGGCATGACCTGTGACATGAAATATGACAAGACATGGCATGACATATGACATGACATATGACAGGACATATGACATGACATATGACATGACATATGACATGACATATGACATGACACATGACATATGACATGACATATGACATGATATATGACATATGACACGACATATGACATGACATATGACATGACATATGACATTACATATTACATGACATGTGACGTGACAAATGACATATGATATATGACATGACCTATGACATGACATATGAAATGACATATTTCATGGCATGACATGACATATGACATGACATATGACACGACATAACATGACATATGACATGACATATGACATGACATTTGATATGACATATGACATGACATATTACATAACATATGACAAGACATATGACATGACATATGACACGACACATGACACGACATATGACATGACATACGACAAGGCATATGACGTGACATATGACATGACATATGACAAGGCATATGACGTGACATATGACATGACATATGACAAGACATATGACATGACATATGGCACGACATATGACACGACATATAACACGACATATGACACGACATATGACACGACATATGACACGACATATGACACGACATATGACATGACATATGACATGACATATGACAAGGCATATAGCATGACATATGACATGACATATGACATGACATATTACATGAAATATGACATGACATATGACACGACATATGACATGACATGTTACATGAAATATGACATGACATATGACACGACATATGACATGACATGTTACATGACATGACATACGACATGACACATGGCATGACATATGACATGACATATGACATGACATATGACATGACATGACATATCACATGACATACGACATGACATACGACATGACATATGGCATGACATATGACATGACATATGACATGACACATAACATATGACATGACATATGACATGATATATGACACGACATATGACATGACATATGACATGACATATTACATGACATGTGACGTGACAAATGACATATGATATATGACATGACCTATGACATGACATAT
>NW_022874970.1:0-1672 GCF_010883055.1 Belonocnema kinseyi
GTGGTTTTTCCACTGATTAAGCATAATAATGGATGGAAAATTTATGAATCTTAAGGGACCACTGTCCCCGTTTGAATAATAAAGGTAGTTAAATGGGGCAGTTATCAATTCATTGCTACCTACCTGCTCCACTAAGCCTAGACCAGTGGTCGGCACGCTCTTGCCCTGGCTGCCCTACGACCTACTTTCAGGGCAGTACCTGCGAGCTTGACCAGACCACCCCTTTCCTCAGGGGTCCTTTGTTATAAAATGGGAAAAAAATGTGAGATTAAAAAATTCGTAATTTTGCGATCAGTGACTTAAAAGTAATATATTTGGCACCTACGTATTGTTCCGATTCCAAAAACATGTAATTTATCTATAAAGGTTGAAAATTTGAGAAGTATTTAGTATTAAATTGACTGTCAATCTGATGTTTCTTGATTATAAACTCCTTCAAATTTTTGACTTTTCTAGGCAAGTAATATATCATTGGAATCGGAAA
Organism: Belonocnema kinseyi; assembly: GCF_010883055.1. Lineage (NCBI taxonomy): Eukaryota > Metazoa > Arthropoda > Insecta > Hymenoptera > Cynipidae > Belonocnema > Belonocnema kinseyi. The sequence continues at coordinate 485 of NW_022874970.1, forward strand.
AATTCGTAGATGCTGATAATGCTATTTTCAAATCGCTAATTGAAAAATTAAACGTTTTAAAATTTCCTTACTTTGACATGCCCATGGACAAAAGACCCTTGCTGGAGTAAGCTCACTCACACTAAGATACATGAACAGACCGAAAAGTTGTAGCAAAAATTAAGTCGGGTGGAGCTTGACCATATCTGAAAATGAAGCAAAAATTTTGCCGACCACTGCACTAGACTTACCCTCACGTCGCTGACTAAACAGGAGTGTTGTGTCCAGCCTTTACAGAAACTAACTTTTTTGCATTGTCCAAAATTTTTTTTCATTAATGATACTTCAAGGTATGTTATTTTTCACTTAACAACTCTGAATTGTTCATCACAACTGTAAAATAAATTCTTCAAAATTATAAACAATATAATTGTTTAAATAATTAATTTTTTCAAAATATGAAAAAAACCTGGAGATATTGCCGAGGAGAATTCAGAACTATCTTCACTTCTTCTTTAGGACTTTTGGTTTTTTTTATAATGAAGGATAAATAATCAAATCCATATGCGCCATGGGATATCGTAAAGCTAAATTTAAATTTTCAGTTAAAATATAAAAATTTTTCTGAGTCATAAGTTCAATTATTTGCTTAAAAGTTCAGGTTATTTGTTAAAAATTAATTCTTGTTGGTAATACATTTTTTTCTTGGTTACAAATAATCTTTTCGATTGAAAATTCATATATTTAATTAAAAATTTATCTTTATTGTTAAACATTCATTAAAATGGTAATTATTTAACCAAAAAAAATGAAGTTCGAATCAAATAGAGGGATTCTTAATACAAGAGATTAAGTATCAACCAAAAAATTTAGTTTTCTACTAAAAAAATAAATCTTCAGCTCTCTATAATCAATAATTAAATATTAAAATTTTCAACCAAATGAACCAAGTTTCATTCAAAAAGTTAAATTTTTAACCCAAAATATTTTCAAGTAAATAAATAAATTTGGAACCAAATCCCCGAGTAAGTAAATATTAATTTTAGATCCAAGAAGAAAATCGAATTTTCAGCAAAGTCGTTAAATTTTCTACCAGAAAAATAGGTCTTTAATTAAATTGGTAGATATTTAACCAAAAAAATCAAGTTACAACAAAGTAAATTAATTATCAATCCAAAATAATAAGTATCAACATAAAGTTTAATTTCC
>NW_022874971.1:0-1561 GCF_010883055.1 Belonocnema kinseyi
TTTTATTTATTTTTTGATTATTTGCCCCCCCCCACAAATTATTTTTTTTTTTGCAAGAAAATAACGCCTGATTTTTGTAAAAATTAACAAATATATATTAAAGGTTCCCTCAAGGTCATTTTTGTTCGCAAAGCTTGTTCCTTAATAAATTAACTCTTACTGTTTCCGATTTCGTTCTGTCACTCAGGGTAATTTTCTGTGAAAAATATTGATTTACAAAGAATATTTGTCAAAGAATAGAATGGATTTCTTCGCCCGAGATGCAAACGTAAATTGTACTATAGTAAAAACAACTGGAAAAATGTAGAAGAAAGCCAAATTTGGTAAAGAAAACAAACATTTGTCGACCTATAAATACTAATTTTATTCCCCGAAAGATTTTTAAAAAATCTCTTCGAAACACTTTTATTGCAAATATTTAACTGAAGAAAAATATTTGTTATAAAAATAAAAATAGTGCAATTTTTACATACAATTCTTAAAATAACAAAATCTGTGTGTCAAACCACAATCCAATCCGACTATTCTTTCAAAAGTTATCCGATATACAGACAACCACAATAACGACGACGTAGACGCCAGAGAGACAGATAACGATGTAAAAACTTGTTTTTCTGACTCAAGGAGCCTCAAAACGTCGAAATCGGACCCGAGTCTTTCGAAAATTATCCGGTATACAGACAACAAAAACGACGACGCCGGACAGACAAACAGACCCCGACGTAAAAATTTGTTTTTCTGCCTCACGGGGCCTCAAAACGTCGACATTTGATAAAATCCGAAAAAGTTATTTTCCATATAAAAACTAATACCTTCTCATTTTTGATGAAAATGTAGAAATTATCAACAAGATTTGTAGAAAACCTTTCAAAAATAAAATTATTGTCCCGTAAGTTACAATCGAAAAATTACAATTTCAAAAAAATGAAAGTTGTTTTAAATATTAAGCTAGACTCGCGACCGGGAAAAATCAGAAAATGAAAGTAAATTTGAAAATTGAACTGCAGTTCGAGTATTAAAAACTAAACAGTGATTGATTTTACAAGGTGATTCTGGATCTGTTCAAAATGATATAATTTGCATATTTTAACGTTAAAATTTGAACTTATTTAATTGAAAAGCCTTAGTAGTGACACAAGTGTAAAGTTCGAATTAATGGCTTCTTAAATGAACGCAATTTCAAAATCTTTTTGAAGTATTATTTCAGTATGAAATATTTGGTTTGGAAATTAAAAAAAAGAATTTTCAATAGTAAACAATTTGAAAATGAATTGTGACAATTTCAGAGTGACAAATTTAAACTTGGAATGTTACAATTATAATTGTTAAATTTTTTTATTTGTATTTCGAAGGTAAAAGTATTTCATTTTGATTCTTAAAGAACAGTTAAATAAGCATTAATTTAGAAAAAAATCAAATAAGCTGGAGGTTTCTGAATGTTACAATGAAAAGAACAAAGTTTGGAGCTCCTCAAGAATTTTGAAACATTAGGAAAACAATAAAAATTTCTGGGTAGAATTAAAATGATTTTTTATTTTGAAAAAGTACATAACTCAAAGAG
>NW_022874972.1:0-1066 GCF_010883055.1 Belonocnema kinseyi
TTCGCAATCAGAATTAATCTCTTTCAATAAAAAACTCAACTATTTTGTTGAAAATTATTCCAATTTCGACAGAAACTTTCATCGATTAAATTAAAAACTCGAATTTAATTTGAAAATTTTTACTATTAAATTTTGCAATCAGAATTAATCTCTTTCATTAAAAAATTCGACTATCTCGTTGAACATTGTTCCAAATTCGACAGAAACTTTCATCGATTAAATTAAAAACTCGATTTTTAATTTGAAAATTTTTACTATTAAATTTGGCAATCGGAATTAATTTCTTTCAGTAAAAAATTCAACTATTTTGTTGAACATTATTCCAATTTCGACAGAAACTTTCATCGATTAAATTAAAAACTCGAATTTTAATTTGAAGATTTTTACTGTTCAATTTCGCAATCAGAATTAATCTCTTTCAATAAAAAACTCAACAATTTTGTTGAAAATTATTCTAATTTCGACAGAAACTTTCATCGATTAAATTAAAAACTCGATTTTTTATTTGAAGATTTTCACTAATAAATTTGACAATCGGAATTAATTTCTTTGATTAAAAAATTCAATTATATTGTTGAACATTATTCCATTTCGACAGAAACTTTCATCGATTCAATTAAAAAAGCGATTTTTAATTTGAAAATTTTTACTATTAAATTAAACAATCAGAATTAATCTCTTTCATTAAAAAATTCAACTATTTTGTTGAACATTATTCCAATTTCGACAAAAACTTCCTTCGATTAAATCAAAAACTCGATTTTTAATTTGCAAATTTTCACTATTAAATTTCGCAATCAGAATTAATCTCTTTCATTAAAAAATTCAACTATTTTGTGGAACATTATTCCAATTTCGACCGAAACTTTCATCGATTAAATTAAAAACTCGATTTTTAATTTGAAAATTTTTGCTATTAAATTTCGCAATCAGAATTAATTTCTTTCATTAAAAAATTCAACTCTTTTGTTGAACATTATTCCAATTTCGACAGAAACTTTCATCGATTAAATTAAAAACTCGATTTTTAATTTGAAAATTTTTACTATTAAATTTCGCAATCAGA
>NW_022874973.1:0-1640 GCF_010883055.1 Belonocnema kinseyi
AAAAGCGATTGACCAAGTGTATAGAGCTCCAAGGAGATTATGTTGAAAAATAAAAAAAAATTTACCCCAAAAAAATTGTTTTTATACTTCATTCTAAGGACTAATTGAACTACCCCCGTACACAGTAACCTTCAAGCACTAAACCGACGACAGCACGACCTAAGTACGTTGAAACCTGCGAGTCATAAACCTATGACACGTTCACCTCAGTACACAGTAACCTACAAGCACTAAACCTACGACCCGTTCGCCTAAGTACGCAGTAACGTGAACCCCTCATCCTACGACAAGTTAACCTAAGTAGACAGTAATCTTCAAGCAATAAACCTACGAAATTATAACCTAAGTACGCAGAAACCTACAAGCCCTAAACCTACGACAAGTTAACCTAAGTACGCAGTAACCTGTACCCCTAAACCTACGGAACGTCAACCTAAGTACGCAAGAACCTACATCCCTGAACCTATGACAGGTTAACCTAACTATGCAGTAATCTTCAAGCACTAAATGTAAGGCAATATAACCTAAATACGCAGAAAAATACGAGCCCTAAACATACGATACATTAACGTAAGTACGAATTAAACTGCACCGTTAAGTACCGACACCCAGGAACCTTGTACCCTACTAGGAAATATTCTCAGCCCGCTACATCCTAATTACTTAAATTCAGGCATCCTGTACCCTGTTAGGCGATAACATCAGCTTGCTTAATCCCAAATACTTCAACGAAAGAACCCTGTACCCGTCGAGGCAATAAAAGAAGCCCCAATCATTACACACTAAGTACATTAACCGAAGAACGCTGTACCCTGCTCGGCAATAATCTCCGAGAGCTGTAACCTAAATCTTTTTACCCAAGAATCCTGTGCCATACTAGACAATGACCTCCGATCGCTATATCCCAAATACTTCAATCGCAGAACCTTGTACTTAAGCAAGAAAATAAAGTTGAGAGGACTATACGTAAGAATAAAGGAGGATGTACGTATACGTGGAGATTCGAAGATTAATGGGCTCGGGATGTAATGGATTTGAGTTATTGAGCAGGGTACAGGGTTCTTGGGTGGACGAACTTAGGATGCAGCGGTCGGCGCTTATTGCCTAGCAAAGTACCGGGATTTTGCGTCAAGGTACTTAGGTTATAGCAGGCTGAGGTTCTTATCTAGCTGCCTACAGAGTTGTTGGGTTTAGCTATTTGGGATGTAGCGAGCTGACGTTATCGCCTAGCAGGGCACAGCGTTCTTGAGTGACGGTACTTAAAGTTGCAAGTTAATGCGTACTTAGGTTAACCTGTCGTAGGTTTAGGGGTGTAGGTTACTGCGTTCTTAGGTTAACTTGTTGTAAGTTTAGGGCTCGTAGGTTTCTGTGTACTTTGGTTATATTGTCGTAGGTTTAGTTCTTGAAGGTTACTGTGTACTTAGGTTAACTTATCGTAGGTTTAGCGGTGCAGGTAACTGCGTATTTAGGTTAACGTGACGTGGGTTTAGGGATCACAGGTTACTGTGCAACCCAGGCACGTAGCCGGATCGTGGAAAAACTCCGTTGCCCATCGTCATCACGTGTAATGCCCTGGTTGCAACCAAACGTTGTAAGCTGACGTGATAAAGTTCATTGACCCAAAAAACCTTCACATGAAT
>NW_022874974.1:0-1008 GCF_010883055.1 Belonocnema kinseyi
TTGTCTGTGAGCGGCCACAAATCTACCTTCATGTCTCTCGGTTAGGATGATTGTTATGCCATTACATTATGTCCGTACCCTCTAATGAATTACTCATTTCGATAATGCAATGAGAAGCTGAAAAGTGGAAAAGGTTTGAATAAAGCAACTTCTGCGCAAATTCTCAAGTGTTTATTTCCACGATCACGAAGAGTTTCTCAACATCTTTATATGAATATTCATCTGACGGATGCCTTTCCGGATTCCAGTCAGACATTTGGTATTGTAGCATAAGCTAAATTATCATTGGGTCTGCGATGGGTCACGACCGAGGGAAGACAAATCAATGGCAATTACCCTCATCATATCTTCGATATGGAAATGCGTGTGATCAGAATTAATTACTTTTTTGACAAATTTTTAGCTCCCTTCCTAACCGGGCGAAACGTTCAAAAAGTATAAGCATATTAACAACATGAAGACTGTGATCACTCATTGGACAATGAGCCGGGCTCCGATGTTGTGTTAGCGAGGAGTACGAGTTTGCTAATTCAATAATCTGTGTTCATTAACAGTGATCCGTTCTCCCCACCCAAAGGGAGCATGCAAAGCCAACAAAATGGTACGACCATATGTTACATATTTTCTGAAAAATGTCGCTCAGGTGCATTTTCTCATCCGCGCTAAAACTCCATAACAACATCTTTGTCTGTGAGCGGCCACAAATCTACCTTCATGTCTCTCGGTTAGGATGATTGTTATGCTATTATATTATGTCTGTAACCTCTAATGAATTACTCATTTCGACAATGCAAGCAGAAGCTGAAAAGTGGAAAAGGTTTGAATAAAGCAACTTCTTCGACGATTCTCAAGAGGTTATTTCCACGATCACGAAGAGTTTCTCAGCATCCTTATATGACTGTTCGTCTGATGGCTCCCTTTCCGGATTCCAGTCAGACATTTGGTATTGTAGCATAAGCTAAATTATCATTGGGTCTGCGATGGGTCACGACCGAGGGAAGACAAATC
>NW_022874975.1:0-1555 GCF_010883055.1 Belonocnema kinseyi
ATTTATTTTTTTCATAAATAGTTTCCAAATAATTTTCACATTGTACACGTCGTGAATAGAATATACCTAAAAACCAGCTGATGTGTACAATATGAAAATTATTTCCAAACTATTTATGAAAAAAATAAATCATTTTAAATAAATCTGTTACATCATCAGTGAATGTTACCTTACCGACAGTAGAACAACCCTCCAATCCAAAAATAAATCACGATTTTAAAACCCTTAAAACCCCTAATTGGATAGTTTGTCTGTGTCATTGCAAACTTGAAAAAAATTCACTTGAAGAAATAAATAAAATCAAAGATTTTTTCAACCCTTGGTGGGAATTTTTTTACAAGTACGAAAAAGTATAACTATTTTTCCAGGAAAACACCAATTATTATAATGATTTTTTAAATACTAAGAAATCCAGGTTGCCGTTTTAATCAAGGAAACAAATTTTCGGTCATTTCCCAGCTCGCAAAAAATTATTGAATTATTTTAAGTCTTTTGAATTCTTTTCTTTTCCATTTTTTTTGTAATAGCCTTAGTTGCTGAGATGCACCCCTAAATGCCTTATATTTCTTTAGATTTCTTTTGGATTTTTCGATTCTTTGAATTATTTTTATAAACTATTTGGATTTCTTTGAAGTTGTGAATTCTGATGAGCATAAGAATTGCAAGTGGTTAACTGCCCTCAAACGTTTAAAATTAAATTCTAATGTGCAAGGCTCAGTCTAGTTACTGGTTTTTGTAATTAAACAAATTATAGGGAAAGAGATTATACGTTTTAAATAATCAAGAAACAAAAATAAAATTTTAATATAATTTTGATAAATAATTAAATGAGTAGTGAAAACCTTAAAACTTTCCTCGGAATTAAATATAAATTGTCAATTCGACACTACAGAGAAGTGTAAATATTACTTCAGTTATATCTTAATTATGCGAAAAAATAATAAAATATTTTAGGATTTAAAAATACATGTAGGATAAATTTATACAGTGAAGTATTCGAAGCTTCAATTCACTATTTTTGTAAAAATTATATTTTTTTAAATAATGTTGGAAATTTCGCTAAAATTCTAAAATATGACGAGAATTTTTTTAAACTTATTTATACAGTATTTGGAAAATTTCTCTTTTAAGAGAAAACCAGACGAGGAATTAATTTAACTAAGCTTTAATCAATTTTTTCATTCAACTAAATTCTGAATTAATTTAAAATTTATTTACTTTTTAAATTTATTTACAATCTAGAAAATGTCCCTTTAAAAAAAAACCGTGAAAGAAATTAATTAATTTTAACATAATGATAAATATAATGATTTTAGACCCTCATTAATTTTAATATTTTCGGCGTGCATAGACAGCCCCGAATCAGCTATACATATGGCTGGCGAAGGCAAGCGCGAGAATCGAGAAGCAGAAAATTACCGGCACTTTCGGTTTGGCTTTCGCCTTGGCCCCACCCCTCCTGTAGACGTAGGCAAAGGACGCGGTTGCTATAGAAACTTCGAAAAGTAGAAGAGGGCAGCACCTCGAGGCATGCAAAAATGTAGTTAGATACATA
>NW_022874976.1:0-1656 GCF_010883055.1 Belonocnema kinseyi
GATGGACTTTTAGAACACTATATCTATATCTTTGGTGCACCTAAAACCATTTTATCCGATCAAGGACAAAACTTCCTATCTGAACTAATGCAGCAATTTGAAAAAGCACTTCGAATTCAACATGTAAAAACAACAGCGTTTCATCCTCAATCAAACGGTAATATTGAAAGAATGCATTCCACTTTAAAAATCTAATTAAAACCTCAATGGCCGAAAATAACAATGAATGGGATGATAACTTAAAATTTATTAGCTTCGCAATAAATACTATGAAAAACAAAACTCTAGGAACAACACCATTCGAAGCCACTATTGGCAGAGAACCTAACATCCCATCTACAATAGCCCCATCAACCAACCTTACATATCAAGATTTGATCAAAAAATGGAAACTGCAACACGACCGCAATATTACAAAATTGAGGGAGAGAATAGAATTAGAACATGAAAAAACTAAAAGGCGTTTAGACGAAGGAATAGTAAGAACACACCCGATTTACAAAGCAGGCGATAAAGTAAAAATTAAAAACAATACTAACACAAATAAACTAGATCCTAGTTGGAAAGGTCCATACGAAATAATAGATCTTATAGATAATAACAATATCAGACTAAGGAATAAAGACAAGATAATTCGAATTCATATTGATCAAATAATGCCTTACTTTACAGATGAAGGTGTTGTTACTGATCTGCGCAATAGTGACCGCCACTAAAGCATACCTTGTATTAGAAGAATTAAAGGGTAACGTTTATGTTGAAGAGGTAAAAAAGGTACATCTCTACCATGAAGAATGGAGACTAATTATAGGGATAAATCTAACCACAACAGAACAAAGGTTAGAAGCAATAGATCACACCTTAATCCTAGCTGAGCGAGCTTGTGGATTCTCATGTAACCAAAAGAAGAATTAAGATTAGTCAAAGGAAGATACAACCGATTAACTTCTAAAATTACAATCTTGCACAAGTTACTTGGGAAACAGAGGCAGAAAAGAGGATTAGCTAACTTCGTCGGCGATATCTCTAAAACATTATTTGGAACATTATCTGAATCTGATTTAACACAAATAAATTCTGAATTTGACAAATTATATACCGACAATAAAGGAATAGCATCAGTGTTATCAAATCATACAAAAATTCTTAAATTAATATTAGATTCTTCGTCGACCGAATATTTATCAATAAAACAAGAAATGGGGAAAGAACTTGGATTAGCACAAAAATTAGGACAAACGGTAAACAATAACACTAAAGATAACTTTGTTAATACCAAACTTATATTGATTACACTCCTAATAGACGAAAAGAACGAAGATATTGATACTGCCATCGACGCCATTAATGATGGCAAACACGGTATAGTACATCCGCAAATTTTAACACCTGCAATCTTAAAAAATATGTTACAGGAATTTGAAGAACACCATAGAACACGTTACCACTTTGACAAAACAGAAGAAAAATACCAGTACATCCTGGATATTAGCACGCTCTCTGTAGCAATAGTTCAAGGGCTCTTTACTTATATTCTAGACATACCTGTTTTAAAAAAAGAAGAAGGATCCCTACAAAAAATCACTCCTATTCCGGAAAAGAAGGGTAACCTCTATTTGTCTATTATACCTGACCATGACTTAGTAATATTATTCA
>NW_022874977.1:0-1101 GCF_010883055.1 Belonocnema kinseyi
TATATTTGATGGCCATTTTTTTCACTATACACATTCCAAAATCTGTTGAATCTTGACAAAATTAATTGTTTTATGTACAATAATCAAAAATAAAGTTGACCTCTTCCGGCATTTTCAAAAAAAAAACCCTTGAGGGTGTGAGGTACCCCTAACATTTATACTGTTATATTTCGTTATTCCATTGCTATATCATGGTGAAACTCTTGGATACTATCAAAATTGTTAAGTAAAGTTGATATAGTTTGAAATTTTCTGAAATCAGCCCTTACAAATGAATGCATCCCTAAAATTCAATCACAAGTATTATTTTTTCATTACTTAAAAATACCCTCGGATTATTCAGTGCCGTAAAACGTGTAATAATATTAGTTCACATCCTTGGTATTGAATTAGAATTCTTTACCCCACTAATGTATCAACCTCTATTTTTTAATAAAAGAATGACACCCTTTTCAATATGTAAATACTAGTTTTCTGAATTCGACGAAAAAAATCTTGGCAGTATGCACAATATCCAAATACGAAATCGACTGTTCTCACCTTAATAAAAATAACCTATAATAAGGGGTGAACCAGCCCCACAAGAGATATTGTCGTATCTCTATGATTTTATTCTTTTTCTATGGGACTTTCAAAGTTAATAAAAAATTAATGATTCAAAGCAAGAAGAACTAACTATCAAATAAATTCATACGAAGAATAAACGTATAAACGCTTGGAAAACAAATTAAGAGAAGTAAACAGCTTAAAATAACAAGATAAGATTAAAGTTATCATTTTCTTGTTGTTGTTGTCGAGATCGGACGGTGCGAAAAACCTCAACGATTAAATTATCAAATCAGTAAGTCGCCTTGCCATGTTTTGGATAGATAAGACCTTTTTCGACGATGCGATCGCACTCTTGAACTCACAATCAGTTCGCCAAAACAATACTCGAATACTCGATATTACCTCTCATCATCAGTCTTTAGTCAGAGCTTCATCGAGCTCGTTTGAATTAGTATATTAATTGTGAGTGCAGTGTTTGTTGAATTTACAAGAAATTACATTGGAATCCAATAAATGTGCAACCAAATTCCAAACTCCAAATTTCATCAAAGT
>NW_022874978.1:0-1467 GCF_010883055.1 Belonocnema kinseyi
AAATTAAATAATTTTGTTGAAAGTTCATATATTTTGTTGGAAATTGACCTTGTTTGGTTGAAATATGAACTGTACATCTTCTTGGGCTTAAAAGTCGATTATATTACTAAGAGTTGAATTACTTTGTAAAGAAAAATACTGTTATTTTCAACAAGGTTTTATAATTATGGTTAAAAATTTAACTATTTGGTTGAAAGTTTAACTCTTTGATGGAAAACTCATATTTTTCGCTGACAAAAATCAACTTTTTGTAGATAATTCGTTTTATTGACTTTAAAATAAATAATTTCGTTGAAAATTCATGTATTTTGTTTGAAATTTGTCTTTTTTTGTATATCATTAATTTTCTTGGTCGAAAATTCATGTTATTGGTTCAAAATTTAACAACTTTATTAAAAATTTATTTTTTCGATTAAAAATTATTTTTTTTATCTGAAAATGTAACTATTCTAGGATTGATTAAAAATTAATAGTTTTTATCTGGAAATTGAACTATTCAGTTTTTGATTGAAACTTCATCCTGTACATTGTATTAGTTAAAACATCATTTATTTGATAGAAAATTAATTTAATTTATTAAAAAGTAAACTTTGGGTTGAAAATTGATATATTTTTTTAATTAGATTTTTTCCTAAAATTAAAAAAAAAATGTAAAATAAAAAAATTTCCTTAAAATCTTCCGGATGTTTTTTTTTTAATTTTTCAAATGTTTTCAAATACTCACTTAAAATTTATTTGTCAAAATAAAAAATTATTTTCAATGTTCTTAGCAATCACAACAATTTTTATTATTCTTTTTAAATACTGTACAATTCTCAAAAAGCTTTTTTTTTTAATCTGCAATCGTGTTTCAAATTATTTGAAATAATTTCAAGTTTTAAATTAATTCTGAACCTTTTTTAAAATTAAAATTGTAGCGATTGAACTTAAAATTTAGCTCATTACAAATTTAACAATTCAAGGCTTTCTATTTCGAACCATTCTATTCAAATTTGTATAGTTTATAACAGTTGTTTGTAATGGATTGTTTCAAATGAACGGTCCAATATTGCTGATAATTAACGAAATATTCTTTTTTTAATTAAAAAATTTCAAATTGAATGGGTTAAAAATAAAATTTTTTTAGACTGAAATAATATTTCAAGTCATAATCGAAAACAAATAAATTAATTTTCTAACAAATAATTGGTGTTTTAACTAATACAATTCACAGGATAAAGTTTAACCAAAAATGGAATAGTTGAATTTCCAGAAAAAAGCTGTGATAAAAATTGAATTGAACAAGGAAAAAACGAATTTTCAACAAAAATGTTAAATTTTCAAGGGAAAAGGTGAATTTTTGTCCAAGAAGATTAATGTTCTATGAAAAAAACGATTTTCAAACTTAACCAATATATACGATTAATTTTTAATCAATCCTATAATAGTTACATTTTCAGATAAAGATAAATAATTTTTAACGGAAAA
>NW_022874979.1:0-1525 GCF_010883055.1 Belonocnema kinseyi
TATGACATGACATCACATATGACACGACATGACATATGATATGACATATGGCATGACATATGACGTGAAATATGAAAAGACATGGCATGACAGTACATATGACATGACATTTGGCACAGCATATGACATGACATATGCCACTGCATATGACGTGACATATGACATGCCATATAAAATGACATGGAATATGACATACCATGACATATTACACCACATGACATGACATGGCATGCCATATGAAATGACATATTTCAGTGCATGACATGACATATAACATGACATGACATATGACACGACATGACATGACATATGACATGACATATGACATGACATTTGACATGACATAAGACATAACATATGACATGACATATGGCATGACATATGACAAGACATATGGCATGACATATGACATGACATGACATATGACATGACATGACATATGACATGACATATGACATGACATATGACATGACATATTACATGACATATGACATGACATATGACATGACGTATGAAATGACATATGACATGACATATGACAAGACATATGGCATGACACATGACACGACATATGACACGACACATGACACGACATATGACATGACATATGACATTACATATGACAATGCATATGACATGACATATGACATGACATATGAAATGACATAATTTATGGCATGACATGACATATGACATGACATGACATATGACACGACATGAAATATGACACGACATGAAATATGAAATGACATTACATATCACATGACATGACATATGACACGACATGACATATGATATGACATATAGCATGATATATGACATGACATATAGCATGACATGTGACATGAAATATTACAAGACATGGCATGACAGTACATATGACGTGACATATGCCACTGCATATGACGTGACATATGACATGCCATATAAAATGACATGAAATATGACATCCCATGGCATAACACGACATGACATGACACGACATGACATGGCACGACATATGACACGACATATGGCACGACATATGACATGACATATGACATGAAATATGAAAAGACATGGCATGACAGTACATATGACATGCCATTTGGCACAGCATATGACATGACATATGCCACTGCATATGACGTGATATATGACATGCCATATAAAATTACATGAAATATGACATCCCATGACATATTACACGACATGACATATGACATGACGTATGACACGACATGACATGACATATGACATGACATATGACATATGACATGACATATGGCATGACATATTACATAACATATGACAAGACATATGACATGACATATGACACGACACATGACACGACATATGACATGAGATATTACAAGGCATATGACGTGACATATGGCACGACATATGACACGACATATAACACGACATATGACACGACATTTGGCACGACATATGACATGACATATGACACGACATATGACATGACATATGACAAGGCATATGACGTGACATATGACATGACATATGACAAGGCATATGACGTGAC
>NW_022874980.1:0-1348 GCF_010883055.1 Belonocnema kinseyi
AGCTCCAAGGAGATTATGTTGAAAAATAAAAAAAAATTTACCCAAAAAAAATTGTTTTTATACTTCATTCTAAGGACTTATTGAACTACCCTCGTAATTTATAAATCGCGTGAAGCGCGTCAGCTTGTATATTCGATTTAATTCCTGAAATTTGAACCTAGTTTGATTTCAGAGATTTTATATAAACTTTATTTTCAGTTTTTAATGCTCAATTTTAATGGCTTGAATATTTTATATCAAAAATATTTTTTTAAAAAGTAGACGATGCAAACATTTAAAATATTAAAAATTAAATAATTGAGGGTTTCAAGGTTAGAAAATTTTAAATAAAAAATCCTCCAATGTTTTTATTTACTTCTCATCAATTTAAATCCGGCTCATCAATTAAATGTTACAATAAAAAATTTTGCTGAAACGGGCTCCACATATTTTTGAACGGCCCTGACGTACTCGTACTTCAAGTTTATAGTCGAGATTTTTTTCCGGTAACTCAACTGTTAGATTAGCCAGGCGATAGAACGCGTTAAACTTCTGTTATGTGGTTCGAACCCCGTCGACAGCGTTTTCGATTTTTAATAGCGTTAATATTGTTAAAAGCATTCGAGGGTATCGTATGTAATGTATTATAATTTAATGTAATTGTTGAAGCTAAATTGTATATGTGTATGTACAAAATTGTATTCTGATTGGCTGGAACTGACAAATGTGTATATATAGGTTGTATGCTGTTGATTGCGTAGATGTTCTTTTTTATTCTCAGAAGCTTAAGGTTTGCCAAACTGGTAGTTAAAGTTTCTCGAGCGTCAGTGATGCCCTCGTGACTTTCCTGTAAACCATCTTATATTTTCTACCGAGTCCTCGACATCGTTTTACCCAACATTTCATCAATCTTTATCTAACATTCTATATATTTCATAATTATGTCTATTAAAATGTCAACTACCAAGTACAGCATTAATTAAATTATAGTTCGGTAGACATTGGTATTAATTTGTCACACTTTCATGTTTGTGAATGAGGTATTATCGAATTTCGTTTTACCCAAATAGAAATGAAACTTTATCAAAGTGTCCATATGTCCCGAATTTAACCAACTAAGTTTGGCAAAGTTTTTCGAATTATTTTTCTCCGTGTGTAACAGACTTGAGTCCATGAAAAATAAATATTTCAAAACTCTACGCCAAATAAGCCTAAATCTTATATGTGAATTTCGACAAATCGAGGCATCCTAACGGTAGGATGCCAATGCATGCGACACGAATTGATGTGAATTGACGGTACTTAACCAAAAATAAAAACAATGAAAAGCTAACCGAGAAGTTAGCCTTGTCCTTATGACAAATTTTTA
>NW_022874981.1:0-3360 GCF_010883055.1 Belonocnema kinseyi
CCAGACATTCTTCCTACAACTGCGGTACCACATACTTCGATTGTGCATCTAACAAGGATATCCCGTAACATTGTCCAGACGCCCTCTAAATCTTTGTTTTTTTATACGGTCCTCCCATGTTGCCCTATCTATGCTTTCGATTATCTAATTTTGGAAATCTATGCGCACATCCGGTTTCTGTAGGTTCTCAATTTTTATTCGCGTTTGTTTTGCTTTCTTGGGTCTCTTTTTTCTGATGTTAATATTATAATTATAAAATAGTATATTAATATTAATGACTATTTGACTATTTTTTAATATAAATAGTTCAACTTTCAACTAAAACAATTAGTTTTCTGCAAAAAAAAAAGATTTTGAATAAAATGCATAAATTTAAAAAAATTGTTCAAATTGTTTTCAACAAAATAGCTAAAGTTTTAAACAAAAATTTTAATTTTTATCCAAAAGGCTGAATTTTATACTAAAAGAAAAACGGAATTTTTAATCAAATATATGAACTTTGCACAAAAAAAATTTATTTTTCACCAAGTATAATTTTCTATACAAAAATTAATGTTTAATCACGCTTAATTTTTCGACAAAAAAGAATTATTTTCTTGTAGTTAAAAAAAATTAATTTTTAAACAAACAACAAATAAAAATTGTCTAAAAAATAGTTAAATTTTCAGAAAACAAATTTTTTCAACTAAATTGATACATCAACCAAAAAAAACTACATTTTTAACAAAGCAGTTCCAATTTCAACCTGAAAAGTTGAAAATAATTAAAATTCTTTAGAATTGCTTTAAATTCTTAAAATTAATTGCAAATGTTTGGAATGTTTCAAAACACCCTAAAATATTAAAAATCCTTTGAAATCTCTTGAAATTTTTCAATGCTCTTGAAAATTCCTTGCAATTTTAAAAATACCCTAAAATATTTTAAGTCCTTTAAAATCTCATACTAAATTATTAAAATCAATAGAAAATTCCTTGGTATCTATTAAAATATCCTAAGATATATCAAATCCTTGGAAATCTCATATTAAATTACTGTAATCAATTGACAATTCCTTGGAACCTGTTAAAGTACTCTCAAGTATTTCGAAACCATCAAAATATTTTGAAAAACCTTGACATCTATTCAAGATTTATAAGGTACTTTGGAGTTTTTTTTAACAACCCTGATATAATTGTTCAAATTCTTTGAAATTCCTTTAAATTGTAAAAATGAATTGAAAATTCATTGAAATCTCTTTAAACATCCTCAAATATTTAAAATCCTTTCAAATCTTTTGAAATCTCTTGAAAATTCCTTGAAAATTAAAAAAAAAACCCTAAAATATTTCAAATCTTTTACAATCTGATACTACATTATTGAAATCAATTGAGAATTCCTTGGAATCTGCTCAAATATCCTAAAATATAATAAATCTTTCAAAATTTCATATTGAAAACTTGATTGAAACTTGATTTGAAACTCCTTTGAATTATGAAAATAAATTTAAAATTCCTTAACATCTTTTAAAACATCCTCAAAGATTTGAAGTCCTTAAAAATCTTTTGAAATCTCTTAAAATTTTTAAAAGATTCAGATTGAAATTTAGAAAAAAGAAAATTTCAAAACGTTAAATATTGTAATTTTGTAGATTAGAGTTTTGAAAATGGAATCAATGCAAGGAATAGCAATATGATTAAAAGGGAAGCAAATGTAAAAAGTGTAGGAAAAGGGGATTGGTCAAGGGAAGGAAAAGGACAGTTTAGAGAAAAAATAAGAAATATCAAAATGGGAGAGGGAAATGTGGACGAGGAGATGGAAAAAATGATAGGAGAAATAAAAATAGTATTAAAGTGAACAAACAATAATGAAGTTAGTAAAGGGGAGAATAGAAGTGAGTGGGATGAGGACTGCAAAGAGAAAAAAAGGAGGTCAGAAAGGAATTAAGAAAGTGGAGAAAAGAAAAAAGTAATGGGGAAGAATATAGGAAAAAAAAGAAAGAGTATACTGAGTAGTGTTATCAAAAAAAAGAGGAAGAGAATAAAAGGTTTGAGAAAGAGGCGGAGAAGGCTAGGACGGAAGAAGAGGTATGGAAGGTAGTAAATAGAGAAAGAAAAAGAAGAAAAAGAGTAAACTAAGATATTGAAATGATAGAATGGAAGAAATATTTTTTGGATTTGCTAGGAGGAGTAGAGAGAAAAGTTGTAAAGGTTGGAAAATATGGTAGAGAAAGAGACGAGGAAAAGGAAATTTCAAGGGAAAAAATAGTTGAAGTTTTAGGAATAATGAGTGATGGAAAGGCACCTAGTATAGATGAGATTCCAAATGAAGTATGGAAATATGGAGGGGAGGAATTACAGGAATGGGCATGGATAATGTGTCATAGAGTATGGAGAGGAGAGGGGTGGCCAGAGTTATAGAAAGAAGAAGTAGTTATACCAATAGTAAAGAAAGGCAAGGGAGAGGAGGTTAAAGATTATAGGGGGGGGGGGGGGGGGGGGGGGGGGGGGGGGGGGGTGACGTTGATGCCAACACTGTATAAAGTATATGTAACTATTTTGTCGAAAAGATTGAAGATAGAAGTTGAAGAAAAAAAGATCGAGTCACCGAATCAGATAGGGTTTGGAAAAGGAATGGGGGTAATGGACAACATATATGTTCGGAACTATCTAGTAAATAAGAGATAGATAGATATAAATAGAGATAGATAGTTTCTGGTTGGTGAGAGGTGTGAGACAAGGGTGTCCTCCGAGCCCACTTTTATTTAATTTATTAATATCAGAATTGGAAGAAGAAATGAGGATAAAGGGTTGGGCAGGAGTTAGGATAGGGAAGGAAAAGATATATACACTGGCATACGTAGACGACATGGTGTTGATGGCAGAGGATGAAGAAGGCATGGCGGGATTAATTACAGGATTAGAGAAATACTTAGATGGGAAAAAGCTGAATGTGAATGTAGAAAAGACAAAGATAATGATGTTTAGAAAAGGAGGGGGAAGGAAGAAAGAATGGACAGGGAGATGGAAAGGAATAAAGTTAGAAGAAGTCAAAAAGTATAAATATTTGGGATATATCTTGCAGATGAATGGAGATCAAACAGCTCATGTAAGAGAAAGGATAAAAAAAAGCAGCAGGGGTAATGAAACAGATATGGGGAATAGGAAAACGAAGGTTCAACAAAATTTGGAGAAGGAGAATGTGGTTATTTGATACGCTAGTAGGGCCGGTTTTAGGTTATGGAGCAAAGATATGGGGATGGAAAGAAAGGAAAGATATTGGGAGTTTGCAAGAAAGGTATATAAGGTGGACACTAGGGGCAGACTGGAGGATGCCAGGATATATGGTGAGAGAAGAAGCGCAAAGGGATAAGTTAAGTATTAG
>NW_022874982.1:0-1277 GCF_010883055.1 Belonocnema kinseyi
TGAAATGTCAAGGAATTTTTAACTGATTTCCATAATTTATAGGAATATCAAAGAATTAATCTAATTTTAAAAGGGTTATTTAAAAAAATTTTAAATACTTTAAAAATCTTTTAAAAAAATAAGTAGTAGGTGTTTCAAAAGGTTTTAAAGGATTTAAAAAATTTTAGAGAATTTTAAAAGATTGCAAGGAATTTTCAATTGATTACAGTAGTTTAGAATGATATTTTAAAGGATTTGATGTATATTTTAGGATATTTTAATAGATTTCAAGTAATTTTCAAATTATTTTAATAACTTAGTTTGCTTTTTAAGCTTTTTAAGGATTTT
The DNA here is from genome assembly GCF_010883055.1 of Belonocnema kinseyi. NCBI lineage: Eukaryota > Metazoa > Arthropoda > Insecta > Hymenoptera > Cynipidae > Belonocnema > Belonocnema kinseyi. The sequence continues at coordinate 328 of NW_022874982.1, forward strand.
AAATATTTCAGGGTATTTTTTAATTTCAAGGAACTTTCAAGAGCTTTGAAAAATTTAAAAGATTTCAAAAGATTTTTAAGGATTTTAAATATTTGAGCATATTTTTAAGAATGTCTAGGAATTTTCAACTGATTTTCATAATTTAAGGGAATGTCAAAGAATTAAACCAATTTTAAAAGGGTTATTTAAAAAAAAATTTAATACTTTATAAATCTTTAAAAAATGAAGTTGTAGGTGTTTCAGAAGATTTTAAAGAATTTGAAAATTTGTAGAGAATTTAAAAAAATTGCACGGAATTTTCAATTGATTACAGTAATTTAATATGACATCTTAAGGGATTTGATATAATTTAGGATATTTTAATAGGTTTCAAGTAATTTTCAAATTATTTTAATAATTTAGTTGAGCTTTTTAAGGATTTGAAATACGTCAGGGTTTGTTTCAAATTTCAAGATATTTTCAAGCACTTTAACAAATTTGAAAGATTTAAAAATATTTTTAAGGATTTTACATATTTGAGAATATTTTTTGAAATGTCAAGGAATTGTCAACTGATTTCCATAATTTATGGGAATTTCAAAGAATGAACGCAATTTTAAAAGGGTTATTAAAAAAAAGTGTAAATACTTTATAAATCTTAAAAAAAAATAAGTTGTAGGTGTTTCAAAAGATTGTAAAGTATTTGAAAAATTTTAGAGAATTAAAAAAAATTGCAAGGAATTTTCAATTGATTACAGTAATTTAGAATGAAATTTTAAGGGATTTGATATATTTTAGGATATTTTATTAGATTTCAAGTAAATTTCAAATTATTTTAATAATTTAGTGTGAATATTGTAATATATTGGAATATTGTAATTATAAAATATTATATTAATATAAATGAATAGTTGACTAAGTTTTAATAGAAATAGTTAAGCTTTCAACTAAAACACTTAGTTTTCTGCAAC
>NW_022874983.1:0-1009 GCF_010883055.1 Belonocnema kinseyi
ATTCCTGTTAACATTTCCTAAATTCTCCTTCGTGGCTTTATTAAGGCTCAGGAATGTGACGTAATTTTAAACCGACTCTCAACATATTGAGCTCGCTTTATCTTTTCTATCAGTATCGTTATAACTCTAAAAGAGGCCGGTCATGTATCTCGAGATGGGGGAAATGCCAAAAATATGTGTTAAAACACAAATTTTAATTATTTAAATTCAGGAACATAATAATTTTGAAACTTCCTAGTTCGGACATTTTATAATTCGAAATTCTTATATTTGGACAATTTTATAATCTCGGAAAATTTGTTATTTGTGAATTTTCCAATTAGGAAATCTTACGATGTCGGTAATCGTCGATAATTTAAATAAAGGAAAATTTGATATCTTTGCTGGTAATTAAAAAAATACATATTTGACTAAGTTTCTATTTGATATTTAACTTGAATAAAGTCTGAATTTTTTATTTACTTAATAATTATTTTATTGTTTCACCTAATTCTCAGAATATATTAAAAAGCATTTACCTGCCACTTGAAAATATGACCATATAATTATTGTTAATTATTAAAAATAAATAAAAAATTGTATTTTGTAATATTTGAAATAAGCACGCTAACGGCAGCCAACGAAGCGGCCTATGTGCAGTTCTGCAGAGTTCCCGTGTTAGCAGTACTGAACTCACAATTAATAGTTTATTATATTCTGTCACTTTAAATTCTGAAAACTAGGTTAAAATTTCAAAAAATACATAGCGATTACAACCGTAAAATTTCCAAAAATTGACCTGCTACACTATTTGCTTTGTGTGAAGGGGAGCGCAAATTCTGTAAATCGTCCCGGGCGCGAGAAACCAAACTTACGGCTCTGGATGTTGATGCACATGAGTTGATGATTACCGAGTAGCGCACGAGCATCCGATTGCCGGTCGTAACGCGTATAGTGTTGTCAAAACAAACTCGGTTTCGTGAAGTTTCAGAATATCCGACAAAAATGGTTCTTTACGTCGGGTGCAACT
>NW_022874984.1:0-1419 GCF_010883055.1 Belonocnema kinseyi
GAAAGAACCAAAAATAATGAAAAATCATCAATTTAATTTAGTGATCAAACTGTGCAAGATGCGGAGAAAAGAAGAGAAATAAAAAATTGTGCACCTTAAAAAAATCAAAAGTTTTTTATCAATTACTTTTTGATACGAAGGGTAGTTTTTGTTTTATTCGTAAAAAAAAACAACATTAAAAATATAAGATATAAGTGTTTGGACAGACGACATAAGCAATGAAAAAAATAAATAGATAAAAGTTGTTTACCTTAAAAAGAGCTAATGAATGTTTTATTAATCTAAAATGCTATTAACAATTTTCTTTGTTATTAATGTTACTAATGTCGCAACATTTCGGATATCTGAACATTTTCTTCGAGACATTCGATAAGCACACATAAGGAGAATACATACATAAAGAATACATAATAAGGAGTAAATGAAAACAAATTCACGAATTGGATAATGTTTGGATGAAACCAGACATAATCAAGGATGCTCAGAAATCATTGATTAAAATTCACCTATAAAGCACCAAGGTTCAAAATGTTATTCTTTGACTATCGCAATTTTTTTTACAATTATAAAATGTCATATAAATAAAAAGGTAAACTTTACGTACCAAAAAAATAAGTAAGGAAAGAAGATAAACAAAACAACCTCGCAATCCCTTTAATGCATGTTTGTTTTCTTTATTTTGCCCTTTGTTATTTCTCAATTTTTTAATTCATAAAAAATATATTTGTCAATATTTTGGTGTTAATTTAACAAAGATTGTCCAAATGACAAAATTTAATTTAGGTTGTGTCAAAATATAAATGCAATAACAAAATTATTATAAACTGAAAAAAATTTAAATTTCAAATTGGAAAAGCACGAAATTATAATTTCTCTTTAAGATTCAAAGCTAAAATTCAAATGCAAACACATTTTCTGGTAAAGTTTAGCTTTTCAATTTTCACAACACTCATCCTTGGGAAGGTAAATATAAAAAATAAATACGTTTCCGGTTGAAAGTAAGGTCCAGTAGTACAGCTTAAACTATTTGGAAATTATCTTCTTTGGGCAAAAATTATAAGCCCTTTTTATAAATTATTTTATAAATAGCTGTTTCTTTTATCACGAAATCACAAACAAAAAATCAGGTTTTATAATTGTGTTTATTTCCACTTCTTTCTACTCTAAAATAGTTATTAGATGGAAGAAAATTGTTTCTTATACACAAAAAGTATTTTAAAAACAGTTTTTAAACAACTTGAAAAAAAGTTCAGAGGTTTAAATTGTTCAATATATAATAAAAACGCTATAAATAGAAAATTTTATTCTACTTTTTTTTGTTTGACCTAAAACTATTCAATTTTAAAGGCTATAAATTACTAATGTGAAAAATAAGTAAAATATTCTTATAAATTTTTATTTGAAACAGGTTGGAGCTAG
>NW_022874985.1:0-1156 GCF_010883055.1 Belonocnema kinseyi
GAGAATTAGGTGAAACAATAAAATAATTATTAAGTAAATAAAAAATTCAGACTTTATTCAAGTTAAATATCAAATAGAAACTCAGTCGAATATGTATTTTTTCAATTACCAGAAAAGATATCAAATTTTCCTTTATTATAAATTATCGACGATTACCGACATCGTAAGATATCCTAATTGGAAAATTCACAAATAACAAATTTTCCGAGATTATAAAATTGTCCAAATATAAGAATTCCGAATTATAAAATGTCCGAACTAGGAAGTTTTAAAATTATTATGTTCCTGAATTTAAACAATTAAAAATTTGTGTTTTAACACATATTTTTGGCATCTCCCCCAAACTCGAATACATGACCGGTCTCTTTTAGAGTTATAACGATACTGATACAAAGGATAAAGCGAGCTCAATATGTTGAGAGTCAGTTTAAAATTACGTCACATTCCTGAGCCTTAATAAAGCCACGAAGGAGAATTTAGGAAATGTTAACAGGAACATGAATAAAATCATTTTTAAATAAACAAATATAATCGACTGTTAACAATGACAGAAAATTTTATTTTTGATGAACATTTAACATTTAAACTTAGAAATTTGAACGTGAACTTTCACAATTTTTAATAACAGCATTTTTTAAACTTTCGTGTAAGGTTTAGTTTGTAGGTGCTTTAAAACACACCATAATTTTAAGCGTAATTTATTTATTTTTTTAATCTTTGTACAAACAAGAAATTTGAGTAGATAAAGATTCAGTGACTACAGCATAAACTGTCTGTCTGATATAAAATAAATTCGGCCTACTACGGAGCTAAAATTAATAGAGCTACGTAATCAACCCGCTACGTTGTTTCTAAATTATAAATATTTCCAAGCTGCACGTTGAAACAAATTTAAATTTATACATTGCATTAAAAATTGTAAGCCTGTTTGGTTTTCCGTAGAAAATTAATCTTTTTGTTTACAAATCTATTTTTAACAAGTAGGTTTTAAAGTTCAACTACTTTTTAAAAAACAAATGTCTCTCTTTGTTTAAAATTCCACTTTTTGATTGAAGGTTCTTGAATTTGATAACAAATTCGTTTTTTTTTGGTGCTAAATGAATTTTTCCGTATGAAATTTTATCTTTATAATTTAATTTTTGTGTAGAGCATTCTT
>NW_022874986.1:0-1622 GCF_010883055.1 Belonocnema kinseyi
TGTAAATTTATGAAACTTCGGCGATTACAACAATTTTCCTATTATTTACGAGCACCGGGAACGTGAAATAGAAAAAATTGTCTTTTTTTCGTCATATTGATTTATTTATAAAAAATTGAAAAACTAAATTAAAAAGCAGGCTCGATAACTATCTTTGAAATTTTATCAGCTTTAAGAAAAATATCCAAATCGATCCAAAGGTTCAGACGGAATTGTCTTTTGAATAAAAAATGTACTTTATCCCCACTGTGCGGCGGTTGGTGCAGAAGCCCCACAAAGGAAAATGCAATTCCCGCACGGGTCGAGGAATAGGTTTTCGCGAAAAAATTAAGCTACAGGTCGCAGTTGAGTTTTGTGGTCGTGTAAACAATTAAGTACACTAGAAATCAATAATGGTTTTTCCCTGCACACAAATGTAATGAAAATAAAGGACATAAAAGACCCTTTATTTAAAAAAAAAATGTTGTAAACTAATAGGAATCTATTAGTAAATAGTTTAATTATCAGTAAATAAAAATTGATTTTTAACAAAATCGCTTGCTGTCCAAGTATGAAGTGAAATTTTCAAAGTAAAAAAATCATTTTTGAGCGAAAAATGTAAGAGTTCATATTTGGAGCAAACAAGATTTTTAGTTTTATTGAAAAGCATTCTGATGACGAAGCACAAAAGATCAAGATTTTGCACCATATAAATACTAAATTTTTACCTTATATGTTATAGATTATGTGCACGCGTTTAAGCATAAAGGCAAGCTTATATATTAATATATTACTTACATGTGAAGACATAGCGTAGATGTGCAAAGTTATACTTCTGTAAGAAGTCATCCATGATCAAAAGTTCACTTTTTAAAATAAAATGAACACGAGTATATACCATTTGTCGCATGAAAACAATTCCGCGCGAAACTCGGCGCACAGTGGGAAAAAATTATTTGGTTGGTCAAAAATAACGTACAGCCCACAAATATTGACCGATTTGGACAAAAAAATATGAAAAAAACTGATAAAATTTCTAAGAGAGTTGTCAAACCTCATTTTTGAATGAGCTTCTTAATTTTTGTATAAATAAACAAATATGACGAAAAAAAGGCCATTTTGACTTGACGTTCCCGGTGTTCGTCAATAACAGAAAAATTGATGAAATCAACTAAGTTGCATAGAGTAACAATGCATCATGAGGTCATTTCTCTATGGAAATACTCGTCTTTTTCAATGTCAGTATTTTTATTAAGCTGCACCATAATAATTTAACTTGGATTTCTTGGATTTCTCTTTATGAATTTTGAAGACGCTAAAAAAGAGTATATTCAGGATGTCAGTTGTACCATTGCGCATGCTTACAACCTCTTTCAAGCGCGACTGTAAAAACTGTTTTAAATGTCCAGAACCGATAAAAATATGAAAAATTAAAGTCCTGGATTCACTAGACTGTGTACGCTACTTATGTATGAGCAAGCACCAAAGGCAAAGGAGCGTATGATATAAGAATTGGACTTGATAAAAAAGAAAATTACTAGACTTGTTCCCATAAATTCACATAAATCAAGGTTTCCAATAGTCGTTGCACAATAATTGTCACCCATGAGTTTTTCTTAACTATGCTAGATAAAAATCTTTGT
>NW_022874987.1:0-1001 GCF_010883055.1 Belonocnema kinseyi
AAATATACAAACTAGAAAATTCCCGAATTGCAGAAATTGAGAAAACAGTTATGTGGTCAATATTATTTATTTATTAAAAATACAATAATCAAATATTTTTATGATAGAAATTCGGTTTAATGTTTAATTGTTTTAAATTATTGTTTTAATTTAAAATAACAATAATTGTATAAAATGTGATACAAACATAAATTTAAAACACGTGAGCTTCAAATGAAACAAACTTTGTAGGATTCAATGCACGCTGATTTAACGCGACTTTTATTTTTATTTTTTTAAATAATAATTTTATTTTTGCTAGCGTTTTCTCTAATGTACAAAAATAAAATGGAAATTTTCAAACTACTTTTTTTATTCAAAAATACATTTGTTCAATTATTGTTATTTTTAATTCAAACAATAATTTTTAGAAACTTTAAACATTAAAAAAGGTTTTTCCTCGGTAAAGATATTTTATTATTCTATTAAAAAAAAATTTTTTAACTAACTATTTTTTAATTGTTCAAATTAGAGAGTTGTCTAGCCCGGATATTGTATAATTCGGAAATTTTCTGTCGGCAATTCTTAAATTCGGTAAGACTGTAAATTGTCGAGATTTTTCCAATTCGGGACTTTTACATTTCGACAATGCATTGTCGAAATATAAAAGTCCCGAATTGGAAAATTAAAAATAAAATTCCCACATCACTGTAAAAGTTCCGAAATTATAACATTGCAATGTTATAATTTCGGAATTTTTACAGTGATTTGAGAATTTTATTTTTCGGAAAAAGCGACTGAAAAATCCCGAAAAATAAAATTCCTGACACTGTAAAATTCGTTCATTGAAAAATAACCAATAATAAAATTCCCGAAATTATAAAAGTCCCGAAATATAAAAATCGAATTGGAAAATTCATGAAAAATAAAATCAATAAAATTCCAGACAATAAGATATTACCGAATTTTAAAAATCCCCAAAGAAAATGCCTGAATCATAAAATATACGAACTAGAAAATTC
>NW_022874988.1:0-2407 GCF_010883055.1 Belonocnema kinseyi
ATGATAAGGACGATCAGTTTAACAGAATATTCCGGGTACAATCGTTGCAACTCCCTTATAAGGTTTCGATACCTCTCTTTCTTTTCATTCTCCTTGGCTATATATATGTGTGTGTGTGTGTGTGTGAAACCTCTCCATAACGGACACTCACGGTGAACGACTTTCTGTCGGCTTAGGAGAGCTGTCCGTCCTAGAGAGGTTTCCACTGCAGAGACTGAATTGCTAAAAGTCAAATAAATGAAATAATAATAAAAAAAATTAAAATGAATAAATAAATCAAATAAATGAATTGATAAACAAACAAAGAAATAAAATAAAATTACAAAAGAATAATTTAATACATAAATGAATAAAAAATAAAATGCATTAATAAATAAAATAAATGACAAATAAATAATTCCAATAAAATAAGTGAAAAATAAAATGCATAAATAAATAGAATAGATGACAAATATATTAATAACTGAAATGAAGGAAAAAATAAAATAAATGAAAAATTAATAAAGTGAATGAAAAAACAAAATGAATAATTACTTGAGAGGTTTAGTAACGAAGCAATTACATTTATCCCTACCCCTATGTCTGCCGTCATGCTAATTAGTCAGGTTGTATTGAAACTGTCCGTCTCGTAAAGGTAAATTTAAATTTTGGCGGTCAACAATAGAGAGGCCCTAAGTGCTGCAGAGTTCTAGTAACGAAACAATTACATTTATCCCTACCCCTATGTCTGCCATCAAGCTAATGAGTGAGGTTGTATTGAAACTGTCCTTATTATAAAGGTAATTTTAAACCTTGGCGGTAAGCAATAGAGAGGCCCACAGTGCTGGAGAGTTTTAGTAACGAAACAATTACATTTATCCCTACCCCTATGTCTGCCATCATGCTTATTAGTCAGGCTGTATTGAAACTGTCCGTCTCGTAAAGGTAAAATTAAATTTTGGCGGTCAACAATAGAGAGGCCTTAAGTGCTGGAAAGTTCTAGTAATGAAACAATTACATTTATCCATACCTCTATGCCTTCCATCAAGCTAATGGAGTGAGGTTGTATTGAAACTGTCCATATCGTAAAGGTAATTTTAAATCTTGGCGGTCAACAATAGAGAGGCCCTCAGTGCTGGAGAGTTCTAGTAACGAAACAATTACATTTTTCCCTACCTCTATGTCTGCCATTAAGCTAATTAGTCAGGTTGTATTGAAACTGACCGTTTCGTAAAGGTAAATTTAAATTTTGGCCGTCAACAATAGAGAGGCCCTAAGTGCTGGAGAGTTCTAGTAACGAAACAATTACATTTATTCCTACCTCTATGTCTGTCATCAAGCTAATTAGGTTGTATTGAAGCTGACAGTTTCGTAAAGGTAAATTTAAATTTTGGCCATCAACAATAGAGAGGCCCTAAGTGCTGCAGAGTTCTAGTACCGAAACAATTACATTTATCCCTACCTCTACGTCTGCCATCAAGCTAATTAGTCAGGTTGTGTTGAAACTGTCCATATCGTAAAGGTAATTCTAAATCTTGGCGGTCAACAATGGAGAGGCCCTCAGGCCTGGGGAGTTCTAGTAACGAAACAATCACATTTATCCCTACCCCTATGTCTGCCATCAAGCTAATGGGTGAGGTTGTATTGAAACTGTCCTTATCATAAAGGTAATTTTAAATCTTGGCGGTAAGCAATAGAGAGGCCCTCAGTGCTGGAGAGTTCTAGTAATGAAACAATTACATTTATCCCTACCTCTATGTCTGCCATCAAGCTAATTAGTCAGGTTGTATTGAAATTGACAGTTTCGTAAAGATAAATTTAAATTTTGGGCGTCAACAATAGAGAGGCCCTAGTGCTGGAGAGTTCTAGTAATGAAGAAATTACATTTATCCGTACCCCTATGCCTGCCATCAAGCTAATGAGTGAGCTTGTATTGAAACTGTCCATATCGTAAAGGTAAATTTAAATTTTGGCCGTCAACAATAGAGATGCCCTAAGTGCTGGAGAGTTCTAGTAATAAAACAATTACATTTAGCCCTACCTCTATGTCCGCTATCAAGCTAATTAGCCAGGTTGTGTTGAAACTGTCCGTCTCGTAAAGGTAATTTTAAATCTTGGCGGTGAACAATAGAGAGGCCTTCAGTGCTGGAGAGTTCTAGTGACGAAACAATTACATTTATCCCTACCTCTATGTCTGCCATCAAGCTAATTAGTCAGGTTGTATTGAAACTGTCCTTATCATAAAGGTAATTTTAAATCTTGGCGGTAAGCAATAGAGAGGCCCTCAGTGCTGGAGAGTTCTAGTGACGAAACAATTACATTTATCCCTACCTCTATGTCTGTCATCAAGCTAATTAGGTTGTATTGAAGCTGACAGTTTCGTAAAGGTAAATTTAAATTTTGGCCATCAACAATAGAGAGGCCCTAA
>NW_022874989.1:0-1145 GCF_010883055.1 Belonocnema kinseyi
GAATTTCGTATCCATAAGAAAGAGGATCTAACGCAACAGTCTTTTCATTCAAACAATTAAGTTGTTGATAAGTTACAAAAAAAAGCTCGTAGAATATGTAATGTTATTGATGCTGTAGTAGGTGGTAGCTGACTAAGTTCGCAAATTTTAGTGTGATGATAATAATGATATCGAAATTCGTCGAAATTTTGACAACTAGTATTTGGATTCAAAACTTTAACGAGATATCTTTCAGCTACTCTTAGGATGTAACGCAACAGATCTTCAGAAGAATCTAAAACTTATAAAAATTTATTTACAATTTGCAGTGAAATTAATGAATGAATAAAAAATAATAGACACCATACTTCGACCTAAATGAAGAAGAGAACCTTCTGGTTCTGCAGCTAGACAGCTTAATTTAGTACCAACTTTACTGGTGTAATCAGACCCGGACAATTGATGAGTAGCTACTATTGTTTTGCATTTTTCAGGGCCCATTTTATTTGCAAGCTTATGAACTGGTAAATTTCTAATGGTCGCAGCTACTCCAACTCGCATCCATGATTCCTAAAAAAAAATTATAGAAAAAATTACTGTATATAATATTGAATTACTTATTTGACAAAATCTGTCAATGATTTATAAATATTTGTTAAAAAATATTGATAATGCGACTTTTATGGATAACCAAGGCATGTCATTGAACTCGATAATTGTTGTCAGTAGTTACATTTTTGTGAGAAAACTTTTGATAGCAAGAATGTAGAATTGTATAATTTCCAATTTATCAATTATTAAAAAAAATATTGGTTGATAATTTTTGTAAATATAAAATAAATTTTACCTGTCAACCATTCGATTTAAAAGTATCCCAAAAGTTCAGAGCCAGTGTGAGAATATTAGTGTCCGATGATAGCAACAAAATGTTACGCGCTCCTTCGTAGCAACAGTCATTAATGTGTAAAATCATTTTTGTCTGATTGTTAAACTACCAGGGAAATTGGATTCTTTAAAATTGTATAGCATTTTTAACTATTGCACATCTACAAATTATTATTGATAAAAAAAACATTCAATATCAATAACAATATAATTTTGAACTAATATTTATTTCGAATTTAAACCCATTCCCGATATCATTGACGCGCGAACAAGAGCATGTG
>NW_022874990.1:0-4778 GCF_010883055.1 Belonocnema kinseyi
TTATTTCCGGCTCGAGTATAATTACACAAATTCAATTCCGACATGTGAAAGAGAGCAGCACCTGACGGCAACTCAATTTTGGCGTGACTGATGGAAGAGGGGAGGCCGAGAGCAGCAGGAAGCCAGGCAGTCTAGTGTGGGTCGTTAGCCGAGTGACCAATTTTGTTTGGAGAGTATAATTACGCAGTAATTGAGAGTAAATAAAGGAAAGCCGTGGTCTTTTGGAGAAAAGGTAGGCGTCAGTTCCTAACTAAAATCTTATATCCCGTACTTATGTGTCAGAACTCGGTATCAGCAACAGCACATTTTGTGGATTTGTTGAGGATATATATTTTGCTGGTCTGTGGCATAGTTTTCCTTTTATTTGTGTAAATTGATTTGAGAAAAATTTTCTTGTCAAGCAAACGTCAGTGTAAGACATAAGCGGTGTTTTTCTTAGTTTTATTTTGTTTTTTTTTTTAGTATTTTAACATCGTTGTAATTAACTTTCTTAAATTCTTAGTATTTTATTAAAGAGGAAGTTGGTCCTCTTACCACAATTAGAAATAAATTGCAAAATAGCTTACTCTAGTTAAATTTGAGCATCACGATGCTTTTTCGCCCTCACTAATTCCTCTACAACTTTTAGCTAGGGACTTCTTAAGAGAGCTTAAATGTTTTGTAAGTTGCAGTTGTTTAAAATTTTTTGGAGGGACGCCATCTAAAGCGTCTGGCGCCTAACACAGGTAGCTGAAAGATATAATTGTTTACCTTTACAAAGGAACGCCACTTGGTCCATTATGGTGTTAGACAAGGAATTTTCAAATGATTTTAATAATTTAGTATGAGATTTTGAAGGATTTGAAATTATTTTCTTTTTTTCAAGCTATTTTCAAGAGCTTTAAAAAAATTTCAAAAGCTTTATAAGGATTAAAAATGTTTAAGCAAGTTTTAAAAGACTACAAGGAATTTGCAATTTTTTGCAGTAATTTAATATGAGATTTTGAAGGATTCCATGCATTTAAGGATATTTTAATAGATTTCAAGAAGCTTTTTAACGACTTTAATCATTTAGTATGAGATTTTAAAGGATTGGAAATATTTCATGTTTTTTTCTCAATTTCAAGACATTATCTAGAGCTATAATAAATATCAAGAGATTTCAAAAGATTTTTAAGGGCTCTAAATATTTGAGGAAGTTTTCAAAGACGCCAAGAAACCTTCAACTGATTACAGTAAGTTAATATGAGATTTTAAAGGATTTGATATATTTTAGGATATTTTAATAGATTTCAAGGAATTTTAAAATGATTTTAATAATCTAGTATGAGATTTTAAACGATTTGAAATATTTTATGTCTTTTCTCTAAATTTCAAGACATTATCTAGAGCTATAATAAATTTTAAGAGATTTCAAAAGATTTGTAATGGTTTAAAATGTTTTCGGAAGTTTTAAAAGACGCCAAGGAATTTACAATTGATTACAGTAATTTAATATGAGACTTTAAAGGATTAGATATATTTTAGTATATTTTAATAGATTTCAAAAAATTTTAAAATAATTTAAATAATTTAGTATGAGATTTTAAAGGATTAGAAATCTTTCATTTTTTTTTAATTTCAAGATATTTTCAAGAGAACAAACATTTCAACAGATTTCAAAACATTTGTAAGGATTTTAAATATTTGAGGAAGTCTTAAAAGACGCCAGGAAATTTTCAATTGATTTTTCTAAATTGCAAGATATTTTCTAGAGCTTTAAAAAATTTCAACAGATTTTAACAGATTTTTAAGGATATTATATATTTGAGGAAGTTATACAAGACGCCAAGGAATTTTCAATTGATTACAGTAATTTAATATGAGATTTTAAAGGATTTGATATATTTGAGGATATTTTAATAAATTTCAAGGAATTTTTGAATAATTTAAATAATTTTGTATGAGATTTTAAAGGATTAGGAATCTTTCATGTTTTTTTTTAAATTTCAAGATATTTTCAAGAGCTGAAAAATTTCAAGAGATTTCAAAAGCTTTGTAAGGATTTTAAATATTTGAGGAAGTTTTAAAAGTGGCCAAGGAATTTTCAATTGATTACAGTAATTTAATATGAGATTTTAAAGGATTTGATATATTTTAGGATATTTTAATAGATTTCAAGGAATTTTTAAATGATTTTAATAATTTAGTACATGATTTTAAAGGATTTGAAATCTTTCATGTTTTTTTTTAATTTCAAGACATTATCTAGAGCTATAATAAATTTGAAAAGATTTCAAAAGATTTTTAATGGTTTTAAATGTTTTAGGATGTTTTAAAAGATACCAAGGTATTTTCAATTGATTACAGTAATTTAATATGAGAGTTTAAAGGATTTGGTATATTTTAGCTTATTTTAATAGATTTCAAGGAATTTTTAAATGGTTTTAATAATTTAGTACAAGATTTCAAAGGATATGAAATCTTTCATGTTTTTTTTTTTTAAATTTCAAGACATTATCTAGAGCTATAATAAATTTAATGAGATTTCAAAAGATTTTTAATGGTTTCTAATGTTTTAGGAAGTTTTAAAAGACACCAAGGAATTTTCAATAGATTACAGTAACTTAATATAAAACTTTAAAGAATTTGATATATTTTAGTATATTTTAATATATTCCAAGGAATTTTTAAATGATTTCATTAATTTAGTACAAGGTTTTAAAGGATTTTAGTCTTTCATGTTTTTTTTTTAATTCAAGGTATTTTCAAGAGCTTTGAAAAATTTCAAGAGATTTTAAAAGATTTGTAAGGATTTAAAATATTTGACGAATTTTTGAAGGACGGCGAGGAATTTGCAAATGCTAACAGTGATTAAATATGAGATTTTAAAGTATTGCAGTTATTTCAGGATATTTTAATAGATTTTAAGGAATTTTTAAATGAGTTTAATAACTTAGTACGAGATTTTCATGGACTTTAAATATTTCATGGTTTTCTTTTTAAATTTCAAGATATTTTCCAGAGCTTAAAAGAAACTTCAAGAGATTTCAAAAAATTTGTAAGGATTTTGAATATTTGAGGAAGATTTGAAATACACAAAGGAATTTTCAGTTTATTACAATAATTTAATAAGAGATTTTAAAGGATTTGAAATATTTCATGTTTTTTTTTTATATTTTAAATTATTTTGGAAAGATTTAAAAAAATTTTAAGAGATTTCAAAAGATTTGTTAGGATTTGAAACATTTGAGGATGTTTTGAAAGAAGCCAAGGAATTTGCAATTGATTACAGTAATTTAATATGAAATTTTAAAGGATTTCATGTATTTAAGGATATTTTAATAGATTTCAAGGAATTTTTAAACAATTTATATAATGTAGTACGAGATTTTAAAGGATTAGAAATCTTTCATGTTGTTTTTTTTAATTCAAAATATTTTCCAGAGCTGAAAAGTTTCCAGAGATTTCAAAAGACTTGTAAGGATTTTAAATATTTCAGGAAGTTTTAATAGACGTCAAGAAATTTTTAATTGATTACAGTAGTTTAATATGAGATTTTAAAGGTTTTCATATATTTTAGGATATTTTAATAGATTTCAAGGAATTTTTAAATGATTTTAACAGTTTACTGTGAGATTTTAAAGTATTTGAAATATTTTATGTTTTTTTTTCTAAATTTCAAGATATTTCATAGAGCTTTAAAAAATTTCACCAGATTTTAACGGATTTTTAAGGATTTTAAATATTTGAGAAAGTTTTTAAAGACGCCAAGGAATTTGCAATTTATTAAAGTAATTTAGTATGGAATTTTAAAGGATTTCATCTATTTAAGGATATTTCAAAAGATTGTAAGAAATTTTGAAATAATTTTAATAAGTTAGTATGAGATGTTAAAGATTGGAAATATTTCATGTTTCTTCTAAATTTCAAGACATTATCTAAAGCTATAGTAAATTTCAAGTGATTTCAAAAGATTTTTAATGGTTTTAAATGTTTTAGGATGTTTCAAAAGGCGCCAAGGTATTTTCAATTAAATACAGTGATTAAAAATGAGATTTTAAAGGATGTCATATATTTTAGGATATTTTAATAGATTTTGTTGTTACGAAAATGTGTCGTGGTATGCATGTATGCAATCTATCGCGTGTGTGTCTGTATGCTAGAGACCTCTACAGTGAACGTGGCGGTACTTTCTATCTCCGTCTGCTGACAACAGTCTGTCGTCTTACGATCTTCGAGTCGGTCAGATCGATAATTCCATTTGTATCCTTTTAACGTATCACAGCCTTTTTATATTAAAACAAAGTCTAGCGTGATTGCTTGCTTTTATTTCACAATTCCTAACTCTCTATTTCAACAGGTTATGGGCCCAGAATCGTGTGCGTGAAGTAAAAAGACTATGTCCACGAAAAAGTGCAGTGTTTGAGGGGTAGCGTCTGATTCATTGTGAGTTCCTTTGTGAGTTCGTATAAGTGTAAAAATGAGTTCTACGTACTCGGCACGGATTGAAACACTTGGAAAAGACAATTTTGATACGTGGAAGCTTCAGTTCGAAGCTTTGGCAATAAAAAGTGATTCTTGGGAATATGTGTGCGTTGAGAAGTCTAGACCAGCTGTAACGGCGGGAGACGCTGTATCGGAAGCAGCAGCAAAAACATGGGATGTCGCCGATCGAAAGGCCCGTTCCGATTTAGTTTTAGCGATTAATCCTTCCTAGCTAAAACAGATTAAAGGTTGCGCAACAGCCAACGAGATCTGGAGGAAGCTGCATTCGATTTATCAGTCGACCGGGCCGGCTAGAAAAGCGACTCTTCTCA
>NW_022874991.1:0-1106 GCF_010883055.1 Belonocnema kinseyi
GAGGAGCCCAAAAATCAGAGACTGTGTGTCTATTGAAAAATTGTAGAATAATTTATTTGCAGACAAAGTTGTATTTACGTGGAAGAGAGGGGTTGATTTTTAGTGTTAAGGGTTGAAGCCCAAAAATCTTATCGGGTATTTTCCAGGAGCCAAAAAATCAGAGGCTGCATTTTCAGTGAAAAATTGTATAAAAATTGATTTGCAGACAAAGTTGTATTTACGTGGAAGAGAGGGGTTGATTTTAGACTTTAAGGGTTGAAGCCTAAAAATCATATCGGGTATTTTCGAGGAGCCCAAAAATCAGAGACAGCATTTCCATTGAAAAATTGCATAAAAATTGATTTGCAGACAAAGTTGTATTTACGTGGAAGAGAGGGGTTGATTTTTGACGTTAAGGGTTAAAGCCCAAAAATCATGGCTGGTATTTTCGAGGAGCCCAAAAATCAGAGACTGTATTTCCATTGAAAAATTCTCGAAAAATTTATTTGCAGACAAAGTTGTAAACGTGGAAGAGAGGGGTTGATTTTTGACGTTAAGGGTTGAAGCCCAAAGACCATATCGGGTATTTTCGAGGAACCCAAAAATCAGAGACCGTATTTCCATTCAAAAATTGTATAAAAATTGATTTGCAGACAAAGTTGTATTTACGTGGAAGAGAGGTGTTAATTTTTGACGTTAAGGGTTGAAGCCCAAAAATCATTTCGGGTATTTTCGAGGAGTCCAAAAATCAGAGGCTGTATTTCCATTGAAAAATTGTAGAAAAATTTATTTGCAGACAAAGTTGTATTCACGTGAAAGAGAGGGGTGGATTTTTGATGTTAAGGGTTGAAGCCCAAAAATCATATCGGGTATTTTCGAGGCGCCCAAAAATCATAGACTGTATTTCCATTGAAAAATTCTAGAAAAATTGATTTGAAGCAAAGTTGTATTTACGTAGAAAAGATGGGTTGATTTTTAACTTTAAGGGTTGAAGCCCAAAAATCATATCGAGTATTTGCGAGGAACCCAAAAGTCAGAGACTGTACTTCCATTGAAAAATTCTAGAAAAATTTATTTGCAGACAAAGTTGTATTTACGTGGAAGAGAGGGGTTGATTTTTGACGTTA
>NW_022874992.1:0-1474 GCF_010883055.1 Belonocnema kinseyi
CGATCGTATCAAAATTTGAAGAACTGCGGCACTTTTAAGAAAATCCAAAATTTGGGAATCCCAAATGTTGAAAGTTCTCATAGTTCCAATTGGAGTTCTGGATTTTGTAATTGCAGGTCTACGAAAAAGTTTTATAAAACATTTTGCACGTATCAAAATTTGAAGAACTGCGGCACTTTTAAGAAAAACTAAAATTTTGGAATTCCCAAATGTTGAAAGTTCGCAGATTTCTGTACATAATAATGGCAGAGCTACAATAAGTTTCATTACACTTTTCGATCGTATTAAAATTTGAAGAACTGCGGCACTTTTAAGAAAATCCAAAATTTTGGAATTCCCAAATGTTGAAAGTGTTCAGAGTTCCAATTGGAGCTTTGGACCTAATAATGGCATATCTACAAAAAAGTTTGATAACACTTTTCGATCGTATCAAAATTTAAGAATTGCGGCACTTTTAAGAAAATCAAAAATTTTTGTAAATCCTTATGTTGAAATTTATTAGAGTTCTGATTGGAGTTCTGGACTTAATAATGACTGATCTACAAAAAAGTGTTATAAAACTTTTCGATCGTATCAAAATGTGCAGAACTGCGGCACTTTTAAGAAAATCCAAAATTTGGGAATCCCAAATGTTGAAAGTTCTCATAGTTCCAATTGGAGTTCTGGACTTTGTAATTGCAGGTCTACAAAAAAGTTTTATAAAACATTTTGCACGTATCAAAATTTGAAGAAATGTTGAAAGTTCTCAGAGATATAATTGGAGTCCTGGACATAATAATGGCAGATCTACAAAAAAGAGTTATAACACTTTTCGATCGTATCAAAATTTGAAGAATTGCGGCACTTTTAAGAAAATCAAAAATTTTGTAAATCACAAATGTTGAAAGTTCTCAGAGTTCTGATTGTATTTCTGGACTTAATAATGGCAGATCCACATAAAAGTTTTATAACACTTTTGGATCGTACCAAAATTTGAAGAACTGCGGCATTTTTAAGAAAATTCGAAATGTTGGAATTTCCAAATGTTGAAAGTTCTCAGAGTTCCGATTGGAGCTTTGGACCTAATAATGGCATATCTACAAAAAAGTTTCATAACACTTTTCGATCGTATCAAAATTTGAAGAATTGCGGCACTTTTAAGAAAATCCAATATTTTGGAATTCCCAACTGTTGAAAGTTCTCAGAGTTCTGATTGGAGTTCTGGGCCTAATAAAGGCAGATCTACAAAAAGTTTCAGAACACTTTTCGATCGTATTAAAATTTTAAGAACTGCGACACTTAAGAAAATCCAAAATTTTGGAATTCCCAAATGTTGAAATTTCTCAGAGTTCCGATTGGAGTTCTGGATTTAATAATTGCATATCTACCAAAAAGTTTTATAACACTTTTCGGACGTATCAAAATTTGAAGAACTGCGGCACTCTTAAGAAAATCCAAAATTTAGGAATTCCCAAATGTTGAAAGTTCTCAGAGT
>NW_022874993.1:0-2040 GCF_010883055.1 Belonocnema kinseyi
AATTAGAAAATTTTAAATCTGAAAATGATTTTTTTGAGATGAAAATCTTTTGAATTTTAAACTTTTAAAACTGAAACTTCACAAATTTTTAATTCAGAAATACTTCATTTAAACGCTCAATAATTCATACCTATAAAAATCAAACTTTTAACACCTTTGAATTTTACAATTTTTTAAATTAAATTATTTTAAAATACGAAATTACCATTTTAAAATTTTTATGACTTTAACATTTTAGAGATTTCTGGTTAAAAATACAAATTACGCTATTATTTTTAAGGTTCAAGATGATAATAATTCAAAAAAATTTCAGTTCGTAACATTAAAAATTGAACGATTAAATTAATTTTTTAACTAAAAACTTTTAAAAATAAAAGTTACATTGTTTTTATTTTAAGTTGTTCCAGAGTAATATTTTTGCATTTTTATTTAGAGATAAAACTTTAGTTTGCCAATTTAAAATGTTAGAAATTAACTATCAAAGTAATTGAATTTTCATCAAAAAAAAAAGAGAATAACAAATTTCCAACAAAATAATTACATTTTCAACTAAAATGATAAATCTTCAACAAAAAAAGTTTTTATTTTTAATTAAAAACTGTTGAACTCATAAAAAAGATATTAATTTTACACAAGAGTTGACTTTTCAGTCAATAAGGATTTTTTTTAATTGTTGAATTTCGAAGCCAAAAAGATGATTTTTTTACAAAACAGTGTAAACTTATTTTTAAACAGAATAGTTAAAGGACTTCGGGTTACAAAATATAAACTTTTTAAATTTTAAATTGAATTCGTTTATTTAAAGTCGCTTTATATTATTCATTTTTACATTTTTATTCATAAATCCAAACTCAAAAGTCTTATTTATGAATTGACAATTTTGAAAATCGAACGGTGTAACAAAACAGTTTCATTTTCAACTAAAAAAAAAACGAAGTTTCAACCAAATCCCGAAATTTTTAACGAAGGAGATGAATTTTCATTTAAAATTATGAATCTTCAACAAAAAAAGACTTACATTTTTTTTTAAAACTGTTCAACTCATCCAAACAGAAACATTTTTCACAAAACAGTTGAGTTTTCAGTCTTTAACTAAAATGATAAATCTTCAAAAAAATCTAATTAACACAATAAATAAATTTTTAACCCAAAAGTTTACTTTTCAACAAAATAAATTAATTTTCTATCAAATAATTGTTGTTTTAACTAATACAATGCACAGGATAAAGTTTCAACCAAAAATGGAATAGTATAATTACCAGATAAAAACTGTGCTCAAAAATTGAATTGACCAAGAAGATTAATGTTCTGTAAAAAAAAAACAATTTTCCAACTTAACCAATATATACGATTAATTTTTAATCAATCATATAATAGTTACATTTTCAGATTAAAGTTTATATTTTTTAACCAGAAGTCCTTTAACTATTCTGTTTAAAAATAAGTTTACACTGTTTTGTAAAACAATCATCTTTTTGGCTTTGAAATTCAACAATTTAAAAAAAATCATTATTGACTGAAAAGTCAACTCTTGTGTAAAATTAATATCTTTTTGGATGAGTTCAACAGTTTTTAATTAAAAATAAAAACTTTTTTTGTTGAAGATTTATCATTTTAGTTGAAAATGTAATTATTTTGTTGGAAATTTGTTATTCACTTTTTTTTTGATGAAAATTCAATTACTTTGATAGTTAATTTCTAACATTTTAAATTGGCAAACTAAAATTTTTATATCCAAATAGAAAGCAAAAATATTACTCTGGAACAACTTAAAATAAAAACAATGTAACTTTTATTTTAAAAAGTATTTAGTTAAAAAATTAATTTAATCGTTCAAATTTTAATGTTACGAACTGAAATTTTTTTGAATTATTATCATCTTGAACCTTAAAAATAATAGCGTAATTTTTATTTTTTAACCAGAAATCTCTAAAATGCTAAAGTCATAAAAATTTTAAAATGGTAATTTCGTATTTTAAAATAATTTAATTAAAAAAATTGTAAAATTAAAAGGTGTTAAAAGTTTGATTTTTATAGGTA
>NW_022874994.1:0-1384 GCF_010883055.1 Belonocnema kinseyi
TATTAAAATAATAATCAATTCTTAATAATAACTAAAATGCGCCTTAATTTTCTTTGGACGCCTGTGCATACGTACATAACAAATACTGTATAAAAAATAATTATAATGAACAAAATCATGATTCTTTCTTCTTTAAAGTAAGTAATGGAAAATCATAAAGATGGTGCAATTAAAAATAGGTTTTGTTAATCATTACTCAATGTATAACACATAACAAATAATATAAATATTACACATAAGTGGAACAATGATAGTGTCTTGATAAAGAGTAACTTAAATCGTTTTCTCTGAAATATTAAAAGTGATGACTTATAGAATGAAATATATATAAAGAAAATTTAATCTTAGATTTATTGTCATTAAACTAATGAGCAATTAGATAAAGATTGTAATATATAGGTGCAGAATATTCTTCACTAATATATATTATTCAGTTTTTGCTCTACTTGAAAAAAATTAAGTTTTTTTGTATTTGGATCTTCAGTTTAATGCTCGTCGTCAATTCCGTTGGTGAATATAATAATATAATGTAATGTAATATAGGAAAGAGATAAATATATAATTATATAGGTATATTACATTGTATTACGGTGGTCCAAAAATGCATTGCAAAATTTTTTCACTCTAGAGGGTAAGTCACCCCCCAAAAGTTTCCATTACCGGAAAAAATTAGTCCGCCATTTTTCACTTTTCAAAATTCAAATATTAATACGTGCCACCGGCGACTTCAAATTCCGATTTGATTAACATGGGAAAACTTTGGATTCTCGAAAAAATTGAACTCATGCTTCAGGTTTTTATCGAAACGTGCCAAACTTTTCATAAATCAAACAGAAGTGTCTATGAAATAAAACCATACTACTAAATTTGTGTTACAAATAAACAATTTGAATATTGTCCATGACTTTATAAACAATGTTTAATTCGTTACATAAATGTAGCAGAGGATACCAATTTGAAAAAAATGGACATCTCTGATTATATTTTCAGAAATTTTGTAAATAAATGAATAATTGCTTTAATAAGTTACATTTATTTAAACAGTTAAACTTTGTTTACTTAGTCATGCAGAATATGTATATTGTCCATTAGCAATTATTTTTATAAAAAAGACGACAGAAATTGCTAAAAGTTAACAATAATGCGTACCAATGTAGTTTTCTTATTTTTGGGTAATATATGAGGGGTCAGATAGGGGGAGGTGGGAGGGTTCGTAAAAAAAGTTATTCGTATGGCTTTATTTCATAGGCACTCCTTTTCAATCCCTAAGATGTTTGACACATTTCGATAAAACCCTGGAGCATGAGTTCAGTCTTTCGAAAATCCAAAATCCTATCTTAATGAAATAGGATTTAAAAGTCCCCGATGGCACGCGTTTATATTT
>NW_022874995.1:0-1043 GCF_010883055.1 Belonocnema kinseyi
GCCTATTTATTTTTGTAACCATATTCAGCAGAAACCCTTGGTACAGGGACCCTCTACCCGCAACCCGAGGACGCGTTCGGTGGCTTTGTCATAGGCCCTTCGTTTTGATTCTAGAGGAATCAAAACCGAATATATATACATATATATATAATCTTAAACACGACGATTTTTAACGACTCTCGGATATGACGTAGTCGTAAGTCGACCCCTACATTATCTTGTATTTTACTTAATAGTTCCGTGCCAAATTCGAAAGAGAGCGGTCTCTCATATACTCGGTTGGAGAAAAAGCAAAGTAGAAAATTTTCAATTTTGCATAAATGCACTTTCTTAAAATTGTGCTTCGATATGCAGTTACTGGGAAATCCGGAAACGTACTTAAATATAAGTAATTCATAGCAACTTATTAGAATTTCACGATAAAAGAAAGAAAACAAAGGATATTTAAACTTACAAACTAAAAATAACGCCGAGATTTTGAACCAGGTCGGGGGGGGGGGGTCGCTTTTTATTGTAAATTCAAAGATATAGGCCTAAAATAAACACACAAGAAAGGGTGTATACGTGTATGTATATATATAAGTCTTTGGTGACGGTCTGAGAAGACGGCCAGATACTAACTTCCATATATCACAACGCTGCTGAAGGCTGGTGACCTTCTCAGCATGAAAACAAAGACACAAACCCAAGACAACTCTCTCGGTTCCAGTTATTTTATGCGTGCCCGAAACAAAGAAAAAGGGATGCGAAACTAAAGACATAACAAACGGCGTGTTGAAAGGCGGATTTGAAATATGGTCAGGAGTAGACTGTGAATCACATGGTAAACAAGGAGTAGGTCTCATTTTGAATGAAAGAGCAAAGCAGCATCTCGGAGCCCATGGCTTCGTGTCTCCCGGACTGATGTGGGCTAGAATGAAAGTAGGAATCAGAAGACTATTTACCAGGTGTATACATATGAAACCGGTATTGCTATCTAGCGGCCAGTAGGCACACTTGTAGGCACTGTCGGAACTTACCATTTGTGCTAATTGGCGTATTGT
>NW_022874996.1:0-1201 GCF_010883055.1 Belonocnema kinseyi
ACTCTATCGCTTCAGGTTCAAGGTCATTTGAAGGTCAAATCGAGAAAAAACGGTTAAAAAATTAAAAAAAAATATTTTATAGGTTTTTGGGGTCGCTGATTATGAACCTGGTGTCCGCTAACCTTTATCTCGTCAGGTTCAAGGTAATATTTTTTTTAAAGCGTTTTCTCTCGATTTGACCTTCCCATGACCTTGAACCTGACGCGATAAAGGTCAGCGGACACCAGGTTCGTAATTAGCGACCCCAAAAACCTATAACATATTTAAAAAAATTTTTTTACCGTTTTTTCTCGATTTGACCTTTAAATTACCTTCAAATGTCCTTGAACCTGAAGCGATAGAGTTCAACGGATGTCAGATTCGTAATTAGCGACTCCAAAAACCTATAACGTATTTTTTTGGATTTTTTAACCGTTTTCTCTCGATTTGACCTTCCAATGACCTTGAACCTGATGCGATAAAAGTCAAAGGACGCCAGATTTGTATTCGGCGACCCCGAAAACCATAGTAAACCCGATCTAACCTCAGAATACATGTTTAACAGTGTCAAATCTCTCGAAAATACAGTTGGTGGGTAGTGGTGTTTCCTAAATTTGTAGGGGGGTGGGGGTGGCTGGGGGGTGGAGGGTAGTCCGTTTAGCGTGGAATCGACTCGGGATACTTATAAGATACTACCATGATTTTTTCAGATTTTTTGGTCCAAAAATAAATTAGGCCAAAAACCGGCCTTATCGACCCTCCCCCTTTCACTTTCGCCCGGCAATTTCGGTTTGCGGGAAATATATGCTACTTTCGACCCTATTTTCAAGGGCAAAGGGGAGGCCATTTAGGTCGAGTTTGGAATAAAATGTGTTAATAGTCTGTGTCAGTCCGAGGCCTCAAATGACAATAAGTTAGTTTTAAAAACGTTAAGGTTTTCTTATTATTATTAGCTAACTATTTGCTGACCTGATTGTGACAAAATTGAGGCCTGTTTTTAAAAATTAAAATTAAAAGAAACGAATAAATTAAATTAATTAGAACCTAATTTTAAATTATGGGCACGTAGGGAAAAGTGACGCGCCCTATATTCTGATTTTCTGAATGCAATATTTGCTTTTCCCAGCTACAGAGTTAAGAGGCTTGCAACTGAACTATGTAAAACTTCAGTTGCAAACCCTTAAAGAAGCAATATCCCGTAATCTTTTAAAACAAAAGGAAT
>NW_022874997.1:0-1800 GCF_010883055.1 Belonocnema kinseyi
ATAAAATGATTGTCCCGTAAGTTACAACCGAAAAATTACAATTTCAAAAAAATGAAAGTTGTTTTAAATATTAAGCTAGACTCGCGACCGGGACAAATCAGAGAATGAAAGTAAATTTGAAAATTGAACTGCAGTTCGAGTATTAAAAACTAAACAGTGATTGATTTTACAACGTGATTCTAGATCTGTTCAAAATGATATAATTTACATATTTTAACGTTAAAATTTGAACTAATTTAATTGCAACACTATCGAAAAGAATCTTTGAGTATATACCCAAAATTCTTTAGGTCAAAGAAGCTCAGAGAAATTCTCCGCAGGCACTCAGGTAGATATGTTTAAAGGTCCAGGAAGCTCTTTTAAATGGTCTGAAGGCTTTAAAATATCCTTTCCGAAAATGAGATAAGAATACTATCATAAATAACAAGCAGAGAGGCTATCTCAATAGAGTAGCTGACACTCAAGGGTCTTTTGTTAAGCTTTCGGATTAAATTTTAGAAGTAGATTTTTTTAAATTTCATAGTTAACAGCTTAAAACATAATAATTCGGAATCTTCGGGTTTCAATGACTTCAGATATGTAACTTTTTTTTTTAATGCTTAAAATTGGAATTAATAGAACGTTTCTCGTAAATGGAATGAGATACGCCAAAAAAGACAACATTTTTGAATTCAACTAGAAAATTGTATATCAGTATATAAGTTATAATTATAAATAAGTATAATGAGAAAATTCATCAATTAAAAAAAGTGTTAATAATATGAGGAGAAATTTAAAAAGGGAGAGCGGATTAGCCACGACCAACTACTGTGAATAACTCTGCCCGCCCGGTACGTGACGAATACAAAAGGAACATTATATTACCGTCGCACCACTCTTAAAAGAACCAATAAAAGAATCTTGAAAAGGACCAAAATCTCTCAAACTATCTCCGAGAATATTTTGTTTCAAATCGACTTTGTTTATAGACTCAAATGGGCCAGGCTATTTCGTTAAAGAAAACTCAGAGATTTCTTTCGGTAGGAAAGCCTTAGTAGTGACTCAAGTGTAAAGTTCGAATTAATGGCTTCTTAAATGAACGCCTTTATTCAATTTCAAAATCTTTTTGAAGTATTATTTCAGTATAAAATATTCCATTTTTAATTTATTTGGTTTGAAAATAAAAAAAAACAATTTTCAGTAGTAAACAATTCGAAAATGAATTGTCACAATTTCAGAGTGACAAATTTAAACTTGGAATGTAACGATTATAATTGTTTAATTTTTTTATTTGTATTTCGAAGCTAAAAGTATTTCATTTTTATTCTTAGAGAACAGTTAAATAAGCATTAATTTAGAAAAAAAATCAAATAAGCTGTAGGTTTCTGAATGTTACAAAGAAAAGAACAAAATTTGGAGCTCCTCAAGAATTTTGAAATACTAGGAAAACAATAAAAATTTTTGGGTAGATTTAAAATGATTTTTTATTTTTAAAAAGTACATAACTCACAGAGAATGTTTAAAAATATTTCAAAACATTTCAAAAGATTTACAATATTAGAAAAAATCTGGAAGCTCTTTAAACAATTTTGTGTGCAGGATTTTACAAAAATGTTAGGACAAATGGGAATCAGTCTAAAAGACATTTAAAAGTTCCAAAAAATGTTTAAAATAATTTTAAAAGATTTGAAATAATTTAAAAGAGAATAGATACATTTGATGATTTTGAAATTTTTTCAAATGTTGACTTTTTATTTCGAAAAATTACATAATTTTAAGAGGTGGTATAAAAATATGGGACTACTGACAAAAATTCCGAAA
>NW_022874998.1:0-5217 GCF_010883055.1 Belonocnema kinseyi
TTATTTAATATTTCTCATTTAATATATTTCCTATTTAATTATGAGACAATATTTTTTCCTTCTTTAAGTATTATTTTTAGATATCAGGGCATCAGTAATGGAAGTCTCGACAGACATAATGTTGTATCAACAAAATCGTTCTATTTAAAACTATATGTACATATAAGTTAAATATGACAAGCAATTACTGTCCAAGGATTTTTCACTCTATGGCGTGGTATATATGTCATTAAACAAACTATGCTACATAGCAAAATACATGTTTCGATATGCGCTCGCAATTGGAACGAAGATTCTATCAAAACAGCTTTTTGTTGATCTTGTGTTATCACTGACAAAGCTTCAATTAAATTTTATCAGGGTCTGGTGATCAGGTGAAAACATGCATGTAAAAACACATTTTAGCTTCACGCAGAGATCTAAAATAACACGTGAAATTTGATGGTATTTAGAAACAAGGGGTAAAAGAGCAAAGCACCACCTTGATTTCTGTGTACTAAAAATAATAATTTCACAACCAGACCAGTGGAATCAACCATCTTTTTAAACTCTACAGGGTGTCCCTAAAATTTAGAAATTAAATTAATTGTTGCCTATCTCTCACGTAAACTGTTTCAAAATACGATTAGTATTGCGACGTAGATTTCTACTTTAACTTATTATGCCGTACAAACTGAAAAGATACAGAAGTCACATTGTCGCTCAGGGTTATTTTTCTCAAACTTGGCAATGAAAAAGTTGACCTAAGTGGCAAAGTCACTCAGGTATCGTTTTAGTTTGTACGGCAACACTCACCTAGATAAATATTGTTCCCCCGGTCCTTACTTTATTCTATTATGTTAATCAATAATTGGGGGGATGCACATCGATTAAACGTGTTTTTGATTTTCGATATAGGAAGTAAAGTTGAATAAATTTTCTGTCCAAAAGCACAAATTTCACATTTTGGACAGTCATTGTTTATGAAAAATACATCGTCAAAGTCTGTGGATGTCTCACGAAGGCTTTTTAAAAAGTTCTACGCCTAATATTTACCTGCCAAATATTTTTTTCAGGTTTTGAAACCTGTGATAGTTGCATGGGGACATATCTTTAGAATATTTTTATTGAATAAAATATCGCGCTGTGATTTTGAAAAATTAAATAATATCCAATGTCAGTCAATCGGTGTCTGAGCCACTGAAGTTTGTACTTTAAAAATAAAAGCTGATTTTGGAGTTCTTGATGCTTATCTTATAGCCATTATCCAATCGGACAGAATCCGCATTTGTCTATAATAAAGATTTTACGAAAAATTTCAAGGCAAAAAAATAAGAAATGCAAAAATAGAAAATTCTACTTTGTCTTCCACTTCTTTGATAAAAAAAAATTGCGCAAAAAAATCTTTTTTATTTTCTTTGTCAGAGTGACTTCAGATTTTCCGCCATTACGTGTAAGTGTGATACATGTAAATGACTCAATAGAATCCAAATTTTAAAAATTTGTGCCTTTGTAACTGTTAATTAAACATACACTGATTTTTAAAATGAATACTTGCTTACAATGTTTTGCCATTTATAAGGATATTAGTCAAAAGGGCAAATTTGAATTTAGTTTAAAAGTTCCGTAATATTGAACAACTTACCTATTTTAAATTGATTACAAAATTATTTGTTCACGTAAATACATATAAGGATGTTATTTACCAATTATTATTGTACTTACATTTTTATAGCAAAAATTGGTATATTTAAGCTCTTCATGAAGCCTCGAACTGCTGACCGATTTTGGTATTTTACAATGAAGATTAAAAACAGATATTACACTTACGACGAATTTTGTTTAAAATTATCACGCAATTACGAACTGGAGTTTTCTTAAGGCATAAACGGTTTTTTTTATAATTGATCAAAGCAATAAATAATGACAGTCACCTTTTTTTTACAAATAATAAGACGTATAATCTTTATCTTGTTATAAAAAAGGTAATAACTAACTTTGCTTTTTATTCAAAGTTTTCTATTAATCAGACTAACTTTGTTATCACACTCACCACTTTCTATCTTATATTTCCTTCCATTTACCAACATATCAACACGATATTTTATTTTACTATAAAAATAAGAAAACTATTCACTTACGAGAGAAAAATCTTTAAGGCAAGTACCAAGTCAACTACTTTTGAGTGTTCTCTACGGAAATATACAAAAAATTTCTTCAACTTACAATTTTTTTTGCCTTATCAAAAGGTCCGGCCAATCCCAAAATAATAAAACCATTGACAAAGTACATCAAAATTACTGTTTTTAATGCCATTTTACGTGAGAAGTATAAACGAAGTATAAATTTTCTTCTACAAATACGAATTTCTCTTTGAACCAAACTGAAAAACTTCCTAGCTTCTTGTCTTTTATACTGATAGTTCATATTGACTAAATATTTATTCTCCTTTTAGTCTTGTTATTGCAATGATATGGGAAAAAATAACACCTGCTGAGAGTCATCGTTCTGGCACAACAAGGTTATAATCGCTTTTCAAAACATCCAGATAAAATTTATTAGGACGGCGTAAAACTTTCATCATGGCCGTGAACGAGGCCAATTTGTATTTTTGTTGTCAATTTATTCCACATTTTTCTTACATTATCATAATTCATGATCGCTAATATTACACGCAGAAAATATATTATTGAGCGGGCTTTACTACGCAAGTTGCGTAAAACGGGGATATAGAGGCTTTTGAGGAAACGTTCTAATGCATTTGAGTTAAACGAATTCTATTTGAGAAAAATGAAAAAAAAGAAATATAACTTTTTCCCTCGATACCAAGACTCGAACGCTGAACCCTTAGGTTTGAAATTCAAAACTCTAACTACTGCGCTACGAAACCTGATAACTAATTTTTTTCTCGAGTATTTGACGTCAAACCCGTGACTTTCTTTTGCGCTGATTTTACTCTTCGAATTTCCCTGGAAAAACAACTTATTTGATGCAACTTTAGGTATTCCCTCAAAGGTTAATAGAAGACTTCAAAATGTGTTTTTCAATAAACTCAATAAACACGCAAAACATCCCCAAACTCTCTCTCTAAATTATGTCAAACTTTCTTTTTGTAGTCTAAGGACACGATAACTTTCAAAGCAATCTGCTAATCAACATTTTATGCGGTCCAAAAAAACGAACAAATATTGGTTTGAAGAAAGTAAAGACTTTTTGTAAATGATTAAATTTGCATTTCGTTTAGACAAATATTTTTTTAATTAACATTCAAGCATATTTGTTTTAATTATTCATTTATTTTGGTGTAATCAACATTTGTTGGAATGAAATGTGAATAATAATATCTGTTGGAAGAAACATTTATTTAATTTATGGAAATGTGGCACCGCCAGGTGCCACAGAGCATATTGGCGCAGAATAGGAATTATTTTTTAAGGTTATCCATCAATTGTCACCATCGTTAAAATAATGTGTGTCGATCTAAGTAGGTGCTCCACTTGATGCTACTATGTTTTGTCTGTTCTAAGTATCAATAATGACTGTGCCTGAAATAGTTTGACAATTTTTATTACACCGTAAAAATAAAAAATAAAATTTACTATTAAAATTGTACTAACTTTTAAGGCCATGTGAGCGTCACCTCAAAAATTTATTTTAAATTTTTTCCAAATCAAAGTTATGTTCACATGAAACGCGATATCGAGTTGAAAATTTAGGGAATTAAATGAGAAGCACTAAAAAAAGTTTTTCTAGTCCTAAATTTCTATAATTATGAAAAAAGCAAAGAAAAATGGTTACAAAAAAAAACTTTATATAATATAAAAAATTTAGAACCAGAAATTTCTTATTATATTATTTATTATTATTTATTATTATTACATTAAAGTTCCAAAAAAATGCTACATTATATTTTGAGTATTTTAACTATACAATTTTTTAAAACAATGGTGGTATTCCTGTAGGTCAGTAGAATAATTGTTTCATCCTAAGCAGGATTTACTTTGATAAATTACGATATCTATGAAATAATTCTCTTTTTTCATTAAATCCAGAACTTGGTTCTTGAACTGTTATTAGAAATTAAAACATTTAAATATATATATATGTATCTAAATAACGGAAAATACGATAAGAGGTCTATTAAAAAAGTATCTCCCCTTGTAATGACCTACGAAACCACCAAAGGTACGACTTTATTATATATCTAAAAGTACGTGTATTCATTTGAATACCATTTCTGAGGAGCAAGAATATATTCTTCCACAGCAGTAATTTCCATTTTAACCAGAAGTATATCTATTTCTGACGTAAACAAATTCATTGACTGTATTTTTTGAATATAATGAATAGGTCGTACATTCATCAAAATTATTTCTTTGACTCAAAAGTTCTAGATACGTCGAAGCATATTGGATCTCCAAAGGAGTATTTATTTGATACAAAGAATTGATGCAATTATAGCACTGAAGCATTCCTTCAGATGAACAAAATATTGTGTTCACATGCAAATAAATTCTCTATTTAAAGGAATTTTTTCATTTCATTAGTAAAAATAAATCATTCAAAACAATTAATAATTTACAAACTTGGCTGGACGAAACTTTTTTCCAATTTAGAATACGATGGGCACTATTCCAAACAAATATTTCTTTTAAATGAAATAAATATTCATCAAAGACAAATACATATTAATTCAACTGAAATAAATACATATTTTATTTGTGAATCTTCGCAATAATTTTTTTCAATTGAATACTTCCATATAATACGCAAATATTTTGTCAAATTCAATTTCTATGTTTTTCATTTTTAAAAATCTTTCTTCGGCATTTATGGTCAAAGTCTAAATACAGCTTTTCGATTCTAGAAAAAAATAAAATACTAAATTTTATTTCTATAAGGAAGATAAGCACAAATTTCGAACTTTTTACAAACCGTTTGATTTTTCTACGAACAGTTTCTGAATATTTTATACTTAAATATAAGAAGAAATAATTGTAATTGTGCGCGTAAATTTATATTTATAATAATTTATAAATTCGCATCTCTGAGAATTCGGCACCTCCTAAAGACTGCTGACTCACCAGCTTCTTAACATAAGCAGAAAGTGCTTAAACACTCGCGGCTATCGAGGTCAATTAATATAGGTTATATAAACTTCTTGCCAGTAATCAGGCCAACTCAAACTCACACACATAAGAACAAACACACACACACACATCGCTCGTTTGCGCCATC
>NW_022874999.1:0-1246 GCF_010883055.1 Belonocnema kinseyi
TTTTTGGGTTTTTGTAGTGCGTATTAAAATTATCCAACTTGACTGGAACTGTGAGGGAATTTTCTTCTGGGAGCCTCACAAATTTAGGGTGCGGCATGCTCTATTCGAAAAAAAAATTTTAACAGGTATCGGAGCGGATTTGCGTTTCAGAGTTAAATCCGGAACGTCCATGTTTGGGGACAGATATAAATAAATATTTTTTTAGAAACTTAACGGATTTCAAGAACAAGCGACAATCCAAAGGTAATCCAGTGGGGACTGATATGTCCTAAAGGCGTCCCTAGAATGTACCTCTATGTGATTTTAGCTAAAGCCATGAAGTTATCCTATATTTATTTTGATTTATTTAAAAACTTCTCAAAGTCTCCACAAGGCATTAGTGAGCAGCACTGTATTTGACTTTAAACAAATTTTAAAGTGTCACTAAAGAAGATTTCTATGAGTGTCAAACTTTTTTACTTTAGCATGTTTTGATTGGGGGCAATTCAAGTTGAAGTTAAGTCATAGCATTTTTACTCGAATGGTATACTACTAGCATAGTAACATACTCTTAACTGATTAATCCAAAATTTTATTTCTTTCCAGTTACAACTACCCGAAGGGGCTACTACCGAATTGAGGCCCGTGGTCAAGAAAATGTCCGAATTGCGGCCCGCGGTCACTTTTGGTCTGGTTGATTTCCACCTCGACGTCCCTTCTCCCACTAAGCCACAAAATGAATAAGCTCATGAATAAAGTAATGGGGTGCTGGTGGTAAGGAGTAGAGGCTAAATCATCGAATTTCCGAAAATTTAGCAGTTTCTACTTGTTACTAGTATGGTGTCTATCTGCGTTCGTTTTTGTCCTTTGAGGATACAATATTTTAAACTTCAATTAATTAGCAATGTTCATGTAAATTTTCGTACATTTTCTTTGTATGTTTGGTATTCGTGTATACTTTTAATAATTGTCGAATTATGGATTTTCCTAATTAAAGAAATTGAAACAATTGTCTTTTTTTAATAAATATAATTCATTTATAAAACATGTGTATCGCAGAAATTTTTTAATAATGTTTAAAGTATTTAAGCCTTGAACGGAAAGAGAAATTTCTCCCTCAATTTTCTCCGAACCTAATAACTTTTTCCACTTGAAATAACATCCGTGTGTCTATTTCCGCGTATACTGGTATTATCAAAATAACGTTCAGAAAATCCATAAGCTTTCACTACTTTTTGCATCTAGGGGAAAAATACTAAATGCTCGA
>NW_022875000.1:0-1286 GCF_010883055.1 Belonocnema kinseyi
ATATTTGATATTAAACCAAAAAATATTTTTAATTAGAAACAGTTGAATTCAACAACAAAAAACGGATTTTCAACAAGAGTTTAATTTTCAACTCATATTGTGCATTTCCAAATGGATGAGTTAAATTTAACTATTGTCAAAAGTAAAATTTCAACTAAAAAAAAATATTGTCAAAAAAAAAAGACTTTTTAACAAAATAAAATCAATTTCCCACTGAAATAGTTTTATTATCGAATTCAAGGAAATAGTGAAATTTTTCACTAGAATAGTTCCATTTTCAGTTTACAAATTCATTTTCATAAAAAAGCGAATTTTCAACCTATTAGTTAAATTTTCAACCAAAGAGATGAATCGTGAATCAGGAATCTGCACACAAAAAAAAAGAATTTTTATATCGAAAGTTTTTTTCTTTCAATTAAAATGATGAATCTTCAGACAAAAAGACGAATTCTCAACACAATACATTAGTTTTTAAATAAAAAAAAAATTTTTAACTAAAAATTGATTAATTAAATATTTTTTTATAAATTTAATTTTACACTAAAGACATGAATTTTCAACCAGATATGAATTTTTAACTAAATAATGGAATTTGTAACTACATTAGTGAAACTTTTAGTTAGAAAAATTTATATTTTAACAAAACAAAACAAGTTTTTAACAAGATTCTGCAATTTTTCATTTGATGTTTAAAAATTCGTTTCAACCAAATTTCAACCACTTGAAGTTAAAAAATTCATGTTTATAGAAAAATGCATTTTTAGCCTAATATTTAAATTTTTAACCGAAGGGATGAATTTAAAAACAAAGAAGAATTCTCAAAGAAAATTTTTAAAAAACTACGAATTTTCATTAAAACAGTGAAATATTCAACTGGTTCAAATCTCAATTAAAAATTTTTATTTTCAACCAAAAAGAGGCACTTTTGACAAACCAAATTTTCAAACCAATGAAATGAATTTTCAAGAAAAGTAATAGAATATTTAATATTTTAGTTAAATTTTCAATAAAATAGTAAAATTTTCAACTGAATACTTCAATTTTTGGTTTACAAATGTAATTTTTATAAAAAATCAAATTTTCAGCGAAATTCCTAAATGTTCCAGCAAAGAGATGAATTTTTAATTAAAATCATGAATCTGCAACAACAACAAAACAGTTTCTTATAAAAGAGTTTTAATTATCACCGAATATATAAATTTTTAATCAAAAAGATGAATTACCAACGAATTAATAAAATTTTACACTGAAATAGTTCAATTTTCAGTTAAGAAATTTCATTTTCA
>NW_022875001.1:0-1254 GCF_010883055.1 Belonocnema kinseyi
AAATTGTTACTGGTCTATCTGTTAAGACCTCTGGCCCTACTCTTATTTCCATTCTTTCTTCGTTGTCCTCCCCTTCAAGCTGAAAATCCTCAAAAGAATTTCTCTCGGCTTCTTTCTCAGAATCTATATTCACATCGCCTCTGTTCTCTAAACCGTGGCCGCGAACATTTCCAACTCCACGACTACCGACCGACCTATATTTCCTGGCAGCCCTTTTCTGGCTGCCAGAACCCGAACTTGTCCCTGCCTGCACCTTCGCGACCCTTGCATCGCTTGTCTTTCTCGTGGTCACACTTCGAGCTCCTCGGCCACCCTTTCCTGCTCTACTTTCCCCACTTCGAGTGCGCATTATGGAATTTCAAATTTATTTTTCGCAACAACACACAAGGTTTACTACAATTGTACAGAGTTATATTTAAAAAGTTTTCTAAAATAAATACAATATCACCTCGCAATATTTTGTTATGAATTTCGCAAAATAATATCCTACCCGAGATTGGCACGCAACAAACAGTAAAATATTTGGGCAAATCGACTTACTACTTGATGATTCTTATTCCAGAGTTCCCAGATCCTTCATACAGGTATCCTCCGCCAGCGATGAAGTTTCTCCAGGTACTGCAGCTTCCTTCTCCGTCGGGGATGTCCTCAGAACCTGCAATGGTCCAGGGGGATGATTGGCGGAACCCAGTAGACCACCGACTGCGATTCCTGGTACGAGTGAACCGTACCCTCGAGCCTCCAGGTTAAAAGAACCGCCCAAAAAACCTTCTGAGGAGGCACCGCGGCTTTTCTCCAGTTCTCTTCCTTCGAGTTCCAATCCAGGCCTTCGCTCGTCTTCTTCACGGCCTTTCCTATCCTCTTCCGCTTTTTAACCTTTTTCTTGACGACACAGTCGAAGGTGGGTTGAGGGATAGGAAGTAGCGGCCTGCTTCTTTTCCTCTGGTCCTTTTGTCCTTCGATCGTCCTTCGCGACCACAATGTGCTGGCGGGTGGGAAACTCACGGAATTTTCACTTAATTTCCAGTCACTGTTCACTCAAGTTTTTGTCACTTTTGGCACAATTTTTCAGTCACTTTTCACTTAGTTTGTAGTCACTTCACCCCCGAAGGATTTGCGGAATCCCACACCTAGCACCAAAAAATATCCTGTAACCCAAACCCTTCGATGAAACTCTTCTTTCTGAAAACGGATAATTAGGCAACCAAAATGAACCGACAACTATAGATTTTGTGATATTAGATTAACCAAATG
>NW_022875002.1:0-3879 GCF_010883055.1 Belonocnema kinseyi
ATACGCCAATTAGCACAAATGGTAAGTTCCGACAGTGCCTACAAGTGTGCCTACTGGCCGCTAGATGTCAATACCGGTTTCATATGTATACACCTGGTACGTTGTCAGCCCACGGTATATAAAGAAACCCGGATAGAAATTGCCCCTTTATGCCTAAAATAAATATTGGCTCTCGCGAGGCCGCAGCCAGATTTCCTAGCTGGAAGAATCTAGGCTTTCCCTCTGCTGGCCCTCGACAGGTTATTGTCGTGTGCTACTTGTCTTACATTGTTTATATACTCACTTTTTAGCACTATATTTTTTAATTAATTAGATAAAAAGCTTTATTCATAAAGATATATTTAAAAAATAATTTCTATCAATTAATTATTTTCTCGAGGGGACCTTGTAAAGCCCTCGAAAGGTAAAACGGGTAATACAGCTGTGATTGCAAAAAGTATATTAATGTTCTTACGCTTAGTTATACTTAAATTTGAAAAAGAACAAATTAAAAAAATTACCGAGATGCAAACTTTGAAAAATTTCATTTTTTTCTGAAAAAATTATAAACATTTAGTGCCTTAAAACTTTGAAAAGAATTTTTCTTAAAGATAGATTTAATTTGAAATCACGTAAGTACGTTTAAAAATCATATATAATAAATCAAGCTTCAAAAACCTTTTTTCCTAATTTTTAAAGTATCGAATGAATGCCGTCAAGCACTTATGATACCGCACTCAGTGTGGCATCGTAGGTATGGGGATACACCTGCGGTGCATGCGTTCGATTCTCGCGCTTGCGGATATTTTAGTAAACTGCATTTGTCTTTAGTTATTAGTAATAAGTGTCCTCTCAAGTCAAATTTAGAAATAAGTTTAGTTTTACAATAACGTGCGGAGTATAGTTAATAATCGAATGTCAATAAAAATACGAGAAAACGGAGGAGTGTTTGTGAGAAGCTACAGAAAGGTGTAAAATCTTTAAATTACACTTTTGCAAAGAAAATGTATTTTACCATTGGATTGATATTTTCCTTCTTTGAATCAAAAATTTCTGGTAATAGATTATGGCAATGTGCTGGTTAAACTTTAATACTATTGCAATCGTAGCATCACACTTCAGAATTTAAAGCATGATCCATTTCTTAATAATTAAATAATATTTTATTTGAATCAACAAAATAAGAAGCAATAGCATATGCATTTGAATAATAGTGTGTGAGGGACTATCTAGATTCTATAAAGACCCTATCAATAGGCACTTATTGGGTTAACTACTGATGACCTCGCTAACCTAGCGTGACGCTTTCGCTTGCACCCTCGATAGATTGCCACTTTAGGGCCTCGATAGAAAATAAGAAATCTAGACAGAGCCTCTTAAGAACCAAGTTATAATTTCTACCCGGGAAGGGTTAAAAACTTTAGATTTAACTTCTGGAAGTAAATGTATTTCGCATTTAAATTAATATTTGTTTCTTTGCATCTAAAACTTCTGGTAATAGGTTATGACATTGCACTATACAGCTAAGCTTTTCACTATTGAAACCATACTTAAAACCAAAATTTAAAGAATATGCCATCAATTTATAGTACGTATCGTTTGCTCGAAATTTCAAGTGGAGCTAACATTATAATATTTTACTATCAGGTCTATGACATCTTCAGTTGAGGCTGATTATTTTTTTAAATAATTGATTAATATTTTATATGAATGAACAGAATAAGTAAACATAGTATATGCTATTGCATTTGTAGTATATGCTTTTGATTCAGCGCGAAAGCACTGTTTGATGCTTCAGACCAATACTTCATTGATTCAGAAGTATTTTTTTGTCAGTGTATTTAAATAAATATTAAGAACCAAAAATTGTAAAAGATTAGTGCCCTGTTTATAAATCGTCGCCCTAGAGTTATACTTCGCCATGTCCACTTTTTGACAAATTTGAACTATTATTATTTTTAGGCTCGGTGAGGGTTAAACTTTCGTTTTGAATCATTTTTTACATTACCGACGCTTACTTTTTACAAACTATTGTTTACATAAAATCAGATATCGAATTTCAAGTTTTCAGAAAGAAATAGAAGGTACTCAATACCTACAAATATACCTACAAAACTAAAAAAAAAAAAGTTTTAAATTTGTAACACAAAGAGCCTGAGAATAATGTTACTATGGTAAATAATCAAGTATAGTTTCAGTTAAAGAATTCATTAATCATAGAATATGCCTGAGACTAAAAATGGTTAAGATTCTGGCAACCATCCATATGCTTACAGAATTCTTTTTTATCATGTAAATAATAAAAAAATAATATAAGATAGCATAAAATAAGCCCGGTAACAAGATTTGAATTCAGAAAAATTAAGAGTTTGTATTCCTATGAATACGCGATTTTTCCTCCGTCTAAAAATCCACCAACGGGAACAGAAAAAGTGAAAATCCTATTCCTCTCAATCGACTTAGTAAAATTTAACGAAAGCATTTATTTACCCTATTTTTCATTATTAAATCTTTTTATAATTTATAAATTCGAAAAATATTCAAATTTACATTTATTTATATTTTAATAATTTATTTAAACGTCTTAAAAAATGCAACAAAGAAATCCATGCAAATGTGTGAATTTAAATAATTTTAATTGTTGAGGATTAAAATTTCAGAATTTACATTCCGCATGAAGGAATTAAAACAATATTACACATATTTTGTGAACTTATTAAAAGGAATTAAATAAAATCCAAATATGACCACTTCTGAGGAATAAAAAATATCTCTGTGAGGTGCGTTACCGGTACAATTAGAAGGAATTAAATATATTGAAAACACGTTCTCTTTAAGAGAATAGAAAACTGTGTGGCGGTCGCTATGGAAATAGAAGTGAATAAGTTTAGAAGGTATCTTATTCTTATTGTGGCATTTTAGACAGATGAAAAACTCGCGCATTGAAAATAATAGAATAATCTTCACTTTTGCGATGAAATCTGAAAATATTAATTTTTCTCTATTCTACGCTTATTACCGGGAGGTTACAAGGTTTAAAAAATGTTTAAATTTCAACTATTATGTTTTCTTTATAATTTAAAAAATGGCATGCTCTTCTAATGCAAGTTATTTAAGGAAAAGGAATTCAATAACACTTTAAAAAAGTGTATTAATAATGTATTTCATAATAGAAAAGAATAATTAAAAAACTGACAATTAAATATTTTTTAAATACAATACTTAAGAATGCAAGAAGGAACCAAACAACTATTTTTCATCCAACCACTGTGAAATTCAATCACTTTCAAACTGAATATTCTTGCACTCCACTTTTCTGTATCGAATTTTTTTCTCCTGATTTTAAAGTATTTTATATTCGAAATAAAAATAAAGCATAAAGCCCTTTTTGAAATAGATAATATTTAAACTAGGGATTCTATATTCGGAAATATAGCCAGAACAAACAAATTGTCCCAGAAAAAAACTGAAGTTATCGTTCAAGGCTTTTCATCCATATCTCTATGTGATTTTCGAATTATTAAAAAAATATACTATTTAAACAATTATATTGTTTATC
This sequence comes from Belonocnema kinseyi, assembly GCF_010883055.1. Classification (NCBI taxonomy): domain Eukaryota; kingdom Metazoa; phylum Arthropoda; class Insecta; order Hymenoptera; family Cynipidae; genus Belonocnema; species Belonocnema kinseyi. The sequence continues at coordinate 3,539 of NW_022875002.1, forward strand.
ATATTTATAATTTGTTTAAACAATTAGTGAACAACAATTCCAAATGACTGACAACTATATATCTAATCTTGAATACTTTAGAATGGAAATAAATTTTTCAAAATGTAACAATTCCAATTTAAACATTGTTTTTACCCCTCCACTCCGACTCCAAAAATCAATTAAATATCAATTTTAAAATTGGGAACTATAGCTAGAACGAACTAATTGTCCCAGAAAAAAACCGAAGGTATCGTTGAAGCCTTCTTTGGAGCTGGTTCGCCTGTGGAAATCCACTGTTTGGATTGTTCCTTTGTCTCAGGAGTGTAATGGTGTATCCATGTTTCATCCACAGTCACAAA
>NW_022875003.1:0-1195 GCF_010883055.1 Belonocnema kinseyi
TTGTGAGGATGATACGTGAATATTTAAATTTAACATTAAATGTTATTTGTTTATTTCATAAACAAATTATATAAACAAATTCACATTTTGGCCGTTTTTAGGTGAAAAGAAACCGTTTTTTCTTTGTACCTTGTTGCAATTATGTTGCCAGTGATGTTTTCTGAAAAAAATTTGCCACCTATCAATATTTGTTTATTTATAAACAAATTATATAAACAAATGCACATTTTGGCCGTTTTTAGGCGAAAAGGAACCGTTTTTTCTTCCTATTGTATTGCAATTATGTTGGCAGTGATTTTTTAGAAAAAGAATTTGCCACCCATAAATATTCGTTCATTTTATAAACAAATAATATAAACAAATTCACATTTTGGACGTTTTTAAACAAAAATTAATCGGTTTTTCCTCTCACCTTGCTGAAATCATATTTACAATGATGTTTTCTAAAAAAAAATTTACAAACCAGCAATAGTTGTTTATTTAATAAATAAATTATATAAACAAATGCACACTTTGGTCGATTTTAAGCGAAAATAAACCGCTTTTTAAATAATATTTGAGAAGCGTCAGGTTGTGCGCCATGACAACAGATGGCGCCACAGGCTACATGCGCATGCGCAATAATGAATACACTTGGACACAGCTGATTTGTCTTCATTTCGTATTGAACACTCAACTCGTAAGCAGCTCTGATTTGGAAATTCATGGCCAGAAGAAAAATTGAATGCTTTATTTACAGGTTTTAAACTGTCAGGAATTCTTCTCTCTGACTCTTTTGACATTTCTTTAGTCACTCTATTTAAACATCTGTTAATTGAGAGTAGATGAAGTTATATATATTTATATATGTGTATGTGTAAGCGTGTTATTTAATTCATTTAAGAAAACTGTTTTTTTTTCAATCGTTGTTCACTTATCCTTTAAAATGCATACAATTGAGGTGCCCATTAGAGTATTATGCAATATTTCGATCGAAAATTTCAAGGAAAGTGATGCAGATTTGTCTAAAACCATACTGAGTTATATGAGAACAAATTATATGATTGCAGAAGACCATGTTGAAATGGTTCGAGACAAAATAATGCGTTACTTTATCCCTGTCTTTAAAAGGAATTGGAAGTCTTCTTTTAACAAGAAAGAGATATTTGAAAAAAGACATGCTGTATGGTTAATTACAAATTTTAAAATTACGCAA
>NW_022875004.1:0-1731 GCF_010883055.1 Belonocnema kinseyi
ACCCCGGTGTCTATTCCTGGGGGGGTAGACTTGTGGAGGAGGGGTAGGAGTACAGTGCGTGGGGAATGAACGGGGAAAAAGATTGAAGGAAGGAATGGGCGAGGGTGGAGCGCTTAACAGCGGAGAGGAGTGGAAAGTGCGGTATCTGAGGTTAGGCCGCTCGGTACGGCTCGAAAGGACCGGTGCTTAACGACGCGGAACGGTACGTGGATTGACTTCGGTCGAGTCGGGTAGTTGGCGCGCAGCGAGCCAACGATCGAGGGCCTGCATGCCCCTGGGCGGGTTTGCCTGACTGGTAGGCGGCGGAAGGTGGACTCGTTTGATGTCGCCTGACATCAATTTTTTCCACGCGGTCAACCCGTCCATAGAGGGGAAGGGGAAGAATGTTTGGTCGCCGAGTGCGGCTGTGGTTTGTTATGTGTTGGGGGAGGGGTGAGGGGAAGGATTTTTTTTTTTTTTTTTAGATCGCGTTTGCGCTCATCCCCCTAGAACTGGAGGTTGCGCCGATGATTTCCACAATGGCGCTTCGGGGAAGGCTCTAATAGATAAGGGGAGAAGGTTTCCGGCGTCTCCAGTGCCGCGAGGAAGAGGATGTCCGACCCCGGGGTTCCCACAAGTATATTTGGGAGGGGTGTGCCAGGCAGAGGCTCGTCACGCGGCGGGTCGGAAGAATCGACCCTCGCAGTAGTGGCAGCCTCTGGTACGGTTGGCGACAGGGTACCGGCGTCTTCCGCGCTCGGTGTCTCGCGGGGCACCAGCCGGAACGTTATAAACTCCGCCGGCGGAGGTAAAGGCGTCGAAGGAGCTGCGTTCAGTGCTCTCGGTCGAGGGGGTGAGTCTAAGCAGTCGATTACCCGTGGCTGGCCCGATCCCACGGTGTCGCCCGACACGACGTTGCACGGAGGGAAGGTGTACCGGGGTTGAGCTGCGAACGCGGGTAGCGGAAGGTGAAGATTTCGGCCGCGGAACGGACGGCGTACGCGGGGATCGCGGGTCCCGTTGATGCCCCGACGAATCTCTAAGAGATTTGCCCACCCTGGAATGTGGAGGTGGGGTTCATCCGGAGAATAGGTGGGCACATTCGCGGGATGCGGCCAGTGCGCGTGCTCGCTGCCGGACGGGGGTGCGGCTACTCCCGCTGACAGCACTTCCTGGGCGGCGGCGGCACGACGCGCCCGACGTAAACGCGCGCGACGATTTGGGCGAGAGCCCTGACTCCCGCTAGGCATAAGGGTTGCCCGATCTGCGATGACTCGAATCTTCCCACACGCGGCACCTGAACTGACGGTGAGTCGGAGCTGGCACGACAGAGGTTTCCCCCTGGCACCGCGACCCTCACTCACTGTCCTATCTAAGGGAGCTCGGCACTACGGAAGTTTCCTTCCGGCACCGGCAAACCCGCGTAACCACTAGGAAATAGACAGGCACGGCAGGGATAAGCCCCGGCACCTGACGTCTATTTCCTACCTAGCTCCTAACACTAAACTCCGTATCACTTATCCGCGAATCGCGGTAGTCGCGGCCGAACGAAATCGCGAGAAACAACACACGGAACACACGGAAGGCACAGGAGAGGGATCCAAAGATTATGGAGTTACTTCAGTCGGTTTGGTAGCGTCGAATTTATTTCTTACTGGTTTGAGAGGAAGACAGAGCGGGTCTGCCTCCATACACGTCTCGGAGAGAACTGTCACTTACTTGCTATGCCGTCTCCCGGTAGACGCGAGTGAA
>NW_022875005.1:0-1177 GCF_010883055.1 Belonocnema kinseyi
AATACATTTTTGAAACTGACAATTAATCTATACCATTTTTGGTTAAAAAATCATGAATTTTGTTAAAAGGTCGTCCTTCTTTGCAGAAATTAAATTGTTTTATTGAAAATTTATACTTTTTGATTAAAAATTACATTTTTCGGTTCAATTATCAACTATAAATATGTTTTGGTTGTAAAGTAACTAAGTCAATAAGAGTTAAACTACTTTGTAAAAAAAAATACTTTTTTTAACAAGGTTTTTTAATTATGGTGGAAAATTTAACTATTTAGTTGAAAGTTTAACTCTTTCATTGAAAACTCATATTTTTCGCTTAAAAAATTCAACTTTTTGTAGATAATTCCTCTTTTTTACTTTAAAATTAAATAATTTCTTTAAAAATTCATATATTTTGATTAAGATTTGTCTTTTTTTGTGGATAATCAATTTTCTTGTTCGAAAATTCATCTGATTGGTTGAAAATTTAACAACTTTGTTTAAAATTAATTTTTTCTGTGAAAAATTATTTATCTTTATCTGAAAATGTAACTATTATATGATTGATTAAAAATGAATCTTATATATTGGTTAAGTTAGAAAATCGTTTTTTTTTTTATATAACATTAATCTTCTTGGTAAAAAATTCACCTTTTCGCTCGAAAATTTAACAATTTTTTTGAAAATTCATTTTTTTTCTTGTTCAATTCAATTTTTTAGCACCGTTTTTATCTGGAAATTGTACTATTCCATTTTTGATTGAAACTTTATCCTGTACATTTTATTAGTTAAAACACCAATTATTTGATAGAAACTTAATTTATTTTGTTGAAAAGTAAACTTTTGGGTTGAAAATTGATTTATTGTGTTAATTCGATTTTTTTTCTAAGATTAAAAAAACTGCAAAATAAAGAAATTGCCTTAAAATCGTCCTGATTCCTTTTTTTAATTTTTAAAATCTTTTTAAAAACTCACTTTAAATTAATTTTTCAAACTAAAAAATCATTTTCAATTTTCTTAGCAATCACAACAATTTTTGTTATTCTTTTTAAATATTTTACAATTCTCAAAAGCTTTTTTTTTAATCTGCAAAAATGTGCATCGTGTTTCAAATTATTTCAAATAATTTCAAGTTTTAAATTAATTTTCAATATTATTCTAAATTAAAATTGTAGCGTTCAAACTTAAAATTTAGCTCATT
>NW_022875006.1:0-1308 GCF_010883055.1 Belonocnema kinseyi
TGCTAATTTTGTTCATAGTTCATAGAATTTTGAAATCTTGAAAAAATGTGGTTTCAAACATTTTGAAAACGTACTCACATTTTGAATTTTGATCCAAAATAGATGGGCTGCGAACTTGTTCTTTCTTTTTAGACCTTAAAAAAGTGTGCCAAAACAGAATCCAATCTGATAAATTTTTCGAAAATTATCGTGCCTACAGAATACACACTACAGACAGACAAACACCTTCGTAAAAATCGTTTTTCTGACTCAGTGGGTCTCAAAACGTCGAGATTTGATGAAAACCGACAAAATAATATTTTACATAAAACCAATACCTTCTCATTAGGGTGAGAATGTAAAAAGACCATTACATACGAAATAGCTCTCACTTCGAATATATGAACAGCAACACATTATTAAATTGAACAAAATTTAATTAAATTGTCGAGCTGGAGGAATATGAAACTTTCAAATATTTTATATTTTAGCTTTACGATTTTTCACCGTGATAAATTGCAAAATTACCAAAAAACGTGTTTTGTTCATTAAATCAGATTATGTGGGCGCATAGAAAATTTATAAACACAATTTTATTCATTTAATTATTTTTCTTATTGGCTGCGAAAACATTATGTGATATTTCACGCGCATATTGTGTAGACGAGATAATTGTCAATTTGCTATATTTCCCTTCAGCTGAGCAAGTAAGCCGAGAAATATGGTTTGATAAAAATGGTTGAATATTGTCTGTCTCTTTCGTTGGTAAGTTTCTCTTTCTAACAAGTCAAAAATTTTACCAACCGAATCCTACCAATTTTCGGGTATGAGGTTGTCTTCATACTTGCCAGGGGGCACTAGACTGTATTTCCGATTTTCTTTTAGATGCACGGCAATGACTGCAGTATTATCTAAAAGAAAATCGGAAATACAGTCTAGTGCCCCCTGGCAAGTATACCCGAAAATTGGTAGGATTCGGTTGGTAAAATTTTTTACCTGTTCGAAAGAGAAACTTAGCAACGAGAGAGACAGACAATATTCAACCATTTTTATCAAACCATGTTTCTCGGCTTACCTGCTCAGCTGAAGGGAAATATAGCAAATTGACAAATATCTCGTCTACACAATATGCGCGTGAAATATCACATAATGTTTTCGCATCCAATAAGAAAAATAATTAAATGCATAAAATTGTGTTTATAAATTTTCTATGCGCCCACTTAATCTGATTTAATGAACAAAACACGTTTTTTGGTAATTTTTCAATTTATCACGGTGAAAAATCGTAAAGCTAAAATATAAAATATTTGAAAGTTTCATATTCCTCCA
>NW_022875007.1:0-1393 GCF_010883055.1 Belonocnema kinseyi
TGTTTATAAAACTTATAATTTGTTTAAACAATCAGTGAACAACCGTTACGACTGACTGACAACTAGATATCTAATATGGAATATTTTAGAATGGAAATAAATGTTTCAAACTGCAAAAATTCCAATTTAAGCATTGTTTTTACCCCCTCCACTCTGACTCGAGAAACCCATTGAAAATGATTTATAAAAGTGGGAACTATAGCTAGAACGAACTAATCGTCCCAGAAAAAAACTGAAGGTATCGTTGAAGGCCTCTCATCCACATCTCAAGGTGATTTTTGAATCATTAAAAAAAATATTATTTAAACAATGATATTGTTTATAAAACTTATAATTTGTTTAAACAATCAGTGAACAACAATTCAAACTGACTGACAACTAGATATCTAATATGGAATATTTTAGAATGGAAATAAATTTTTCAAAATGCTAAAATTATAGTTCCCCATTTTAAAAATCATTTTCAATGAATTTTTCGAGTCAGAGTGGAGGTGGTAAAAACAATGTTAAAATTGGAATTTTTCATTTTGAAAAATTTATTTCCATTCTTAAATATTTCATATTAGATATCTAGTTGTCAGTCAGTTGGAAATTGTTGTTCACTGATTGCTTAAACAAATTATAAGTATTATAAACAATGTCACTGTTTAAATGATAATTTTTTTTCAATGATTCCTAAATCACCTAGAAATATGGATGAGAAGCCTCCAACGATACCTTCAGTTTTTTTCTGGGACGACTAGTTGGTTCTAGCTATAGTTCTTAATTTTAAAAATCATTTTCAATGGATTTTTCGAGTCAGAGTGGAGGGGGTAAAAACAATGTTTAAATTGGAATTTTTTCATTTTGAAAAATTTATTTCCATTCTAAAATATTCCATATTAGATATCTAGTTGTCAGTCAGTTGGAATTGTTGTTCACTGATTGTTTAAACAATTTGTAAGTATTATAAACAATATCATTGTTTAAATAATATATTTTTTTAATGATTCAAAAATCTCCTAGGGGTATGGATGAGAGGCCTTCAACGATACCTTCAGGTTTTTCTCGGAACAATTAGTTCGTTCTAGCTATAGTTTCCAATTTTAAAAATCATTTTCAATGGATTTTCCGAGTCAGAGTGGAGGGGGTAAAAACAATGTTTAAATTGGAATTTTTCCATTTTGAAAAATTTATTTCCATTCTAAAATATTCCATATTAGATATCTAATTGTCAGTCAGTTGAAATTATTGTTCAAATTATTATTGAATATTTTATGTGATTAAACAAGGTTTCAAATATATTCAAAAATATTTTATGATATTATAAAAGATTTAAAAAAATCAATATATATATATATATATTAAGAAATTTACTAGAATTCCAAGGATCTCTAAAAATTTCCGAAGATTT
>NW_022875008.1:0-1162 GCF_010883055.1 Belonocnema kinseyi
ATTCAGATCTTTTTATAACATTATTTTTAATTGTATGATTTAAATGATTGATGGCTCTTTCGCCTTGAAATTAGAATCGCATATTTTAGAAAATATAACTAAGAAAGACACACAAAATACTACCTTAAAGTATACAGTTATTCAAATATAATAGAAGAAAACAGTAATATAAGTACTAAATATTTTAATGTAACATACACGATTGCAAATTCCTAAATATTAAACTGCAATCGGTTCTACAACATAGTCTAAAGTTTGAGAGATATATGACCCATATTGCAAGGCCTTTTAAGTTTGAACCCCTCAGTTACTTGCGGGGAAAACCTAGAAAGCATTCTTATGGAATTAAGTAAGAACCGTATATATCTTTGCCTATAGTCCGCGTACCTGATTGAACCTAATCAATTTAGGAAATTTCCCTCCTTTTATGGTCTACTTCTGTTGTAAGAATACTCGGTATGAATGGCTGCGTAGTTGTGAGCCCAAAATTACGAAAATAGAATTAGCACCTTATTACGGTTAAAACACTGTTTAAAAAAAAAAAAATTGTTTAAGTTTTGTAATTTTACATAAAAAACATGTATTTTTTTCAAAAGGCGAATTTTAAACGACAAATAGTTCAATTGACAAACAAACAAGAATGGAATAAATGGAATAGTTGAACTGTCAGTTAAAAAAAATTAATATTTATCAACAAGAAAAATGAATTTTCAACAGAATGGATGAATTTTTACCCACTTACCTTGAAGAAGTCAAAAGATAAATTTTTAACCAAAAATGAAATAGCTGAATTTTCAAATAAAAATATTAATTTCCAACGTATGCATCGCTGGAAACAAACTTTTTGAAAAATCATTTTCGAAGCAATGTTTTTTGGCTTCTGACATTGGTTTTATTAAAAAAGGGTTAAGTGCATTTTTCACTTAATTTTTACGTACAGAAAGTTTTCTTTTGATTTTGATTGAAAAATTAAATACGTATATTTATTATCATACATACACACATACATTCATACATACATATATACATACATACATACATCCATAAATACATGCATATATACACCGAAAAAACGATATTCTAATATTAAGATTATCATATTCTTACGAGAATATTCTTAGTAATATTCTTAACGAAGTTAGCGATATTCTTATTTTAAGAA
>NW_022875009.1:0-1116 GCF_010883055.1 Belonocnema kinseyi
CAAGGTTCGAAAGTTCGCGCGCGAACTCCGGACCCGTTATCACACACTTAACAAGTCAAAGCTGCTGACCATCAGGCAGCATATTGTTGAGAGAATACGGACTATCTAACGCTAAGAGAAGTCTAGAGCGGAGGGCGAGGTGGGTCAGAGAAAATCAACAGTTTCTCTCTGACCAATCTCGAATCTTCCAAGACCTTCCAGTTACTGTCGAAAACCCACCCAAACCAGAAGAGGTCGAAGTATTTTGGAGAGAAGTCTACGAAGTTCAGCATAGACTGGACGAAGACTCAGAAAATATAAATAGCTTCAAGGAGTTATGTGTTGCCCTCATAACACCTGATAAAGAATGCCCATCCATCAGTACCGAGGAGGTGAAAAAAGTATCAAGAGGGATGAAGAACTATTCCGCACCGGGACCAGATTGTATCAAAACCTTCTAGTGGAAGAAGTTTTCTTTAACCCATCAGCATTTGGCCCGTATTTTCATCTCATATTTGAAGTCGGAAGAACCGATTCCAGAGTGGTTGGTGGAAGGGCGCACAATACTTCTGCCGAAAATAGGCAACTTAGCTGACCCGAAGAATTACAGGCCAATAACTTGTCTGAACACACTTTATAAGATATTCACAGCTATCCTAAATGATAGGATTGTTCGGGTAATTGAACCTGTGTTGCAAGAAATGTATGAACAACGAGGTTCAAAGAAAGGCGTAGGCGGATGTCGGGAGAACCTGCTCATCGATAGATGTGTCTGCAAAGAAGCAGCATTCTACCAGCGTGACCTATTGATGGCCTGGTTTGGTTTTCGGAAATATTTCGATTCGACATCCCTTAGACTTATCATCTGTCTTTTGGAAATCTTAAATGTTCATCCGGAAATAGTTGGGTGCATAGAGAGATTGATGCCGCTTTGGAAAACCAGATTTACTATCTCATCTGGAAAAAATCGTGTGACAACCAACAAGGTCACTTTTCAGAGAGGTCTCTTTCAGGGCGACACATAGACACATAGATTTTAAGATATACAGTCTGTCAAGTTAAAGCGTGGGTGGCTTTACTCGCAGTCGGTAAGGTGTATCGACATGATTTTGGTGTCAAAATATTAAGAAGAGCTCC
>NW_022875010.1:0-1623 GCF_010883055.1 Belonocnema kinseyi
ATGATTAATTTTTACATTTTTATTTATAAATCCAAACTCAAAAGTCTTATTTACGAATTGAGAATTTTAAAAATCGAACGGTGTAACAAAACTGTTTCATTTTCAACTAAAAATAAAAAAAAACAAAGTTGCAACCAAATCCTTTAATTTTTAACGAAGGAGATGAATTTTCATTTAAAATTATGAATCTTCAAAAAAAAGGCTTACATTTTTTATTAAAAACTGTTGAACTCATCCAAAAAGAAAAATTTTTCACAAAACAGTTGAATTTTCAGTCTTTAACTAAGATAATGAATTTTCAAAAAAAAGATAAAAGTTTTTTTTTATTAAAAACAGTTGAAATCATCCAAAAAAGTAAATTTTTTACCAAATAGTTGACTTTTCAGTCAAGAAAGAAATTTGTTTAAATTCTTTACATATAATGCAAATTAATCGTGTGTTCGACCTCAGTCTAATTACATTCAAAAATATTTCTTAGCATAATTATATAAGTTGAAATTTTTATTTTAATACCTTAGAATTAAGAATTAATTGTTTACAGCATTTTGAACTTGAAACAGGTGGAAAAAGCCTGAAAGGCATAAAAAAACCACCGAAAACGACTTACACAAAAATTTGGGAATAAAAAAATAAAAAGAAGTTCTCCTCGCCTCTAACAAACTAACAATAAATAAAATCCTTTTATAGAATGTATACATGAAAAAAAAATCGGGGTGCTTTCTGGCCGTGAGTCCCCTCGCCTCTAACAAACCGAAAATAAATAAAAACATTTTATATAAAATATACATTAAAAAATCGGGGTGCTTTCTGAGCGTGAGTCCCCTCGCCGCTCACGAATGAAAAATAAATACAAGCATTTCATATATTATATAAATAAAAACAATATCGGGGTGCTTTCTGAACGTGAGACCCCTCGCCTCTCACAAGCAGAAAATAAATCAAATTATTATATATAATACATAAATAAATAAAAATATCGGGGTGTTTTCTGAATGTGAGTCCCCTCGCCTCTCCCAAACGAAAAATAAAAACTAAATATACTTCATTCACACACACATTCAATCATCATTCGATCCGGCATGCTGTAAACAATTAATTCTGAATTCTATGGTAAGGTACTAAAATAGAAATTTCAACCTATATAATTATGCTAAGAAATAGTTTTCAATGTAATTAGACTGAGGTCGAACACACGATTAATTTGCATTACATGTAAAGAATTTAAACAAATTTCTTTCTTGAATGAAAAGTCAACTATTTGGTAAAAAATTTACTTTTTTGGATGATTTCAACTGTTTTTAATAAAAAAAAAACTTTTATCTTTTTTTTGAAAATTCATTATTTTAGTTAAAGACTGAAAATTCAACTATTTTGTGAAAAATTTTTCTTTTTAGATGAGTTCAACAGTTTTTAATAAAAAATGTAAGCCTTTTTTTTATGAAGATTCATAATTTTAAATGAAAATTCATCTCCTTCGTTAAAAATTTAAGGATTTGGTTGCAACTTTGTTTTCTTTTTTATTTTTAGTTGAAAATGAAACTGTTTTGTTACACCGTTCGATTTTTAAAATTGTCAATTCGTAAATAAGACTTTTGAGTTTGAATTTATAAATAAAAATGTAAA
>NW_022875011.1:0-1578 GCF_010883055.1 Belonocnema kinseyi
AAAAAATTGCAAGAGCAATAACCAATTATTGTCGGATAATAAATTATAATAGTGAGGAACCATTTATCTTCAGAAAAATACTGTTCATTTTTAAGAAAGTGCATTTTACTTAATATTTTTTCATAATAACTTAAAAAATTTTTAACTTTTTCAAACTTACTGGTTAACATTACAGAATAGTTTTTTCCGATGACTTCATGCAATTTTGGATCAATGTGAGTAATACAAAAAAATGGCATACTTGAAAACTGTTCCGCGGTATGCTGCCGCATAACGCCCGAGTGCGAGCGTGAGGACTCCCTCTACAACCGGCTCTGTAACTCAATGAATTTCAATTTGTCAATTTTCTTAATAGACATTTTTCATAGTAAAAAAGTCAAGCTTTCTTTTGAGACTATTTAAAAAAAATCGTAGATGCCTAAATTACGAAAAAAATTAAATAAACAATTGATTTATTGAAAAAATTATTTAAACAATTTTTTTTTGTTATAAATAATAAAATAGGATGAAAGCGTGTAAAAAGCACTTTCCAAAACCCTAATAAAAATTTTAAATCGCGTAATTAGAAAGGAAGTTACAGGCGTTTGAAACTACCCCTGCAGGCATTGGGGTTGAAAATTCAATCCCCCCTCACTTGGGGAGGGTTGGTAATCCTATTCTATAAGTTTGTGGATTAACTACTGTTGGGTAGGCAAACATATTCCCAGAATTTAGAGACAATCGAAAAACATGACTTTTTTAGTTGGGGTAGTTGAGGAATAATGCCCCACCTGTCAAAGCAACTATTCGCTTTGCGATATTAGCCTAAATAATTGTTAATAAGGAAATCAATTGAAACAATATTTACCTAATTTTCAAAATTTTTTCATTTAATAGGGCGTACCAGTCACTTAGAATAAAACTATAACTTCCTAATGCAACTTCCAAAAGTTTGGTTAGTCATGCCCGTCGACATTTAAACTAAAGCCGGGATGTATAGAAAAAGTCATGACCGTCTACATATACAATAAGGTATTTTCGCTCCAATCACTAGCTCACTTCACTTCGTTCACTACTGAGGGGATAACAATTGACCAAATGCATGAGAATCGGTTAATTTTTACTCTATTTTTCTAATATCTTCGTAGAAAGTAATTTTTCTGTATAAGTGCAATTGAAAAATAGTTTTTCTTTTTTAGGGACTATTTAATGCAATAATAAAATCATAATAATTTTCATTCATGCGCGCGTTAGGGCTGAGCGCTGGTTGTCTACCCTTTGAAGCGCGATTCAAAATTACATTGAAAAACAATTCTTGTAATTTAAATAAATAATTATTGAAATATACACAAAAATGTATACACATTGTGTAAATTTCGATTTCAGACAAGAAAAAAATTTATAACACATATATTTGATGAATAACAGTTTATTTTCATTGAATTTGAAAGACTGGCTAATATTTCTCAAAATATTTGTTGATAGACACATTTTTTGAAATACCATATGATATTTTAGCAGCTTGATATATAGAAGCTAATTGCAGAATATAATAGTGATAATATTTTAATAATTCTAAAACAAAATTTCAGATTGTTC
>NW_022875012.1:0-1878 GCF_010883055.1 Belonocnema kinseyi
TTTTCTTACCCCTTTTTTATTTTTTTTCGAAAATTTTATTTTATTTTATTTTTTTTTCTATTTTTTTTTGTTTTTTTGAGATTACAACAGGGTTTTCTTGGTTTTCGTTTATTCATTGTGGTCCAAATTTGTTCGTTAGAAATATCTTGAAAACTTGTAAAATACCTTAATGTATTTAAAATCTTCAGCAATTAATTGCTAAAATTAGTTGAAAATTCCTTGAAATCTTTTATAATGCGATCGAAAAATTTCCAATCCTTTTGAAATTCCGTCAAATTATTATTTTTTTATATCATTAGAATCTTCGGAAATGCTGTAAAATAATTCGAGCGCTATGAAAACTTTAAAAATGACTTTAAACTTCTTAAAGCCTTCGTAAATGACTTGGAATACTTTGAAATACTCTAAAATATTCCTAATCTTAGTAATTTCCTTCACATTATTTAAATAAATACAAAATTCCTAAAAATCCTTAAGAAATTCCTTAAATATTTTAAACCCTTCAAAGGCTTGAATTTTCTTGAAATTATTAACCTATCTTCAAAATGCCTTGGTTTCTTTTTAAATACTTTAAAACACGCCCATTTCCTTAAAATCCCTTCGAATTATTAAAATAAAAAAAATTCCTTGATATCCTCTGAAATTCTCTTAAATATTGTTCTAAAATATATATTCAGTTACAATATTTTTTAAATACTTCATAATTTTGTTATCCTCATCTGAAATCCAATGGAATTACTGAGATCAATTGGAAATCCTATGAAATCTGTTAAAATGCCCTATAATATTTCCAATCCTTTGAAATTTCTTTAATTATTGAAATAAATAAAAAATTCCTTAAAGTCTTTAAAAATTCCCTAAAATCTGCCAAGTTCCCTGAAATCTTTAGGATCAATTGGAACTTTTTAAAGCTTTCAAAAATGACTCGGAATCTAAACTAAAATCAATTAAAAATTCCTTGAAATCTTAAAATACTCTACAAGTTTTTAAAACCCAAATTTTTTTTTAATTCCTCTTTGAAACTCGTTTAATTATTTAAACATTTTGAAATTAATTGAATTTATTCACATATCTTTAAAATTCCCTGGGCTCTTTTTGAACACCCTAGAATATGCCCAGTCCCCCAAAATTCATTCATATTATTGAAATAAATAAAAATTCTTTGGAGTCATAAAGTTTCATAAAGTACCTTAATTACCATATTTTTTCAAAATAAAACATTTTTATTCTGTAGACATTTACATATCTCTGACATAATTCCATTTTAACCGAAAAAAAAAAATTATTCGAATATGTCATTATAATGAAATAGATCTAAATAGCTTATTTTAATTATATGCGAGATGTAACGTCCACATTTTAAAACACATGTTCACATGAATATAGGTACGTCATTAAAAAAAAACTATGGACTTTTTAGTTAGATAATTATTTTCAATCTTTAATAATAAATAAAAAGAAGCACACACCTCATTAGCCAACCAGGTAGGATAACTTGGTGTTGGAACACTTTAGAAAACTTAATAATTAACTGATTTACTAAAATTAAGTTGAATTATTGCCACACGTATAGGCCAGATAAGATATTGCTCTAAATGTTCCACATTACTTTACTACAACGTACCTTATATCCAGCTTTGAAGCCTGTGTTTTATATTTTATGCGGGCCTCATTACTTGATACTCTGACAAGTCATCATTTGGACACCTAACAGTAATAAATGATTTATTGAAAGGGTTGCATTCTATTTTTGGAATTATGCACACTTTCAGAACACAAAGTTTCCCGTCCTTCCGAGATTCGGGATAATTAGTCATATATTTTCAATAAATTTGGTTATAATCGTTTCGAAATTTCGGGACAACTAGTCCATTCCCT
>NW_022875013.1:0-1340 GCF_010883055.1 Belonocnema kinseyi
CGAAAATTTGGACGATTATATTACACTCTCATGAATGAGAATGTAAAAAAAGTTTTTCACTATAAACATCTGCAGTTAAAAAAATTGCATTTTAGACGCCTGATAACTTTTTCGAAGTATGTCAAAAAAATGTACTTGTGGAACTTAGATTTTTTTCTTCTTTGCAAGCTGATCAGCGCAAAACCTGGGCGAAAACAGACTGTCGAAGTGTTTGTTAAGAAAAAAATCTCCCCGCATCGCTAGCTCATTCTCATCGCGCGCGGCTAGCTTCGCTCGCAAGTTTGAGCGCGCCTAAGGCGCGCGGTAGTTGAATGTCGCGCTTCGCGCTCAGATATTTATTCTTTGCATTTGGAATGCTTGATTTAAACTTTATCAAAAAGACCTCTTTTAGATGGCAGTATTTTTATGCGTCTTCATATTCTGAATTGTCTACTTAGTTCACTGTAGTCAAAGATTAAGTTTCACAAAACTCTTTAGGCTTTGATGTACACATTCTCATCGTGACACTCGAGCTGCGCGCTTTAATTTCTCGTAACGTTCGTCGCTTTTCCACACTTTTTTATTTTATTATTTTATTTTCAATGTTATTTTTCACGAATAAAACAAAAAGTATGCATCCTATCAAGAAGCGATTCTTAACGAAATTGCATATCTTTTTGGGACAACAATTTTTGTTAATTCATCTTTTTTCGTGTCCTACATAGTTTGACCACAAAATGTAATTTTTGATTTTTCATTATTTTTTGTGCAATCACAATTTGAATTTTTGATTTTTGAAGAAAATCCAAAAATTTGTTATGATAATCTTGTTGGGCTTTTAAAAAGAAATGTTTTTCCACTCTTGACTTTTTCTCATATCATGCGTTTTTGGCTTAAAATTTTGATTTTCGGTTGATTTAAAAAAATGTGAAAACGCTATAATTCGGAGAATTTTCTCTTTATCGAAAAAGTCATAAGGATAAATTGTTTGTACTTTTCAATACCATAAATATCCGTACATTAAATTTTCAAATTAAAAAAAAAAGTGGTCTTAACATTTTTCAAAAAGCGCTCACTTTTTGAATTTCTATCAAAAATGGCTAGTTAACGAGAGTGTCCTTTCTTTTAGGACCTAAAAAAGTGGAACAGACCAGATTGTCAAGGTGTGAGAAAAAATTATTTCTTTGATAGTGTGAATTTATTATTTATTATCTCTTTAAACACCCTGTGACTTTTTCGAAAGATGTCTAAAAAAAGTCTGCTGACCGAACAGATTGGTTCTTGACTCGCTGATCAGCGCCAGTCCTAGGACAGACCAGTCCTTTGAGATTAGAATTCTAGATTAGGCCAGACCTGGAACA
>NW_022875014.1:0-1389 GCF_010883055.1 Belonocnema kinseyi
TTTTCAGTGTCAGTAGAGTCTCTGATTTTTGGGCTCCTCGAAAATACCCACTCTGATTTTTGGGCTTCAACGCTTAACGTATAAAATCAACCCTTCTCTACCTTGTATATATGACTTTGCCAAAAAAAAATATTTTGGAGAATTTTCTAGTGTTAATGTATTCTCTGACTTTTGGGCTCCTCGAAAATATCCACTCTGATTTTTGGACTTCAACCCTTAACGTATAAAATCAACCCTTCTCTACCACGTATATGACTTTGTCAAAAAATAATATTTTTGGGAATTTTCTAGTGTTAATGTAGTCTCTGATTTTGGCCTCCTCGAAAATATCGACTCCGATTTTTGGGCTTCAACCCTTAACTTATAAAATCAACCCTTCTCTACAACATACATATAACTTTGTCAAAAAATAATATTTTTGAGAATTTTTCAGTGTCAGTAGAGTCTCTGATTTTCGGGCTCCTCGAAAATACCCACTCTGATTTTTGGGCTTCAACGCTTAACGTATAAAATCAACCCTTCTCTACCACGTATATATGACTTTGTCAAAAAAGAATATTTTGGAGAATTTTTTAGTGTTAATGTAGTCTCTGACTTTTGGGTTCCTCGAAAATATCCACTCTGATTTTTGGGCTTCAACCCTTAACTTATAAAATCAACCCTTCTCTACAACATACATATAACTTTGTCAAAAAATGATATTTTTGAGAATTTTTCAGTGTCAGTAGAGTCTCTGATTTTCGGGCTCCTCGAAAATACCCACTCTGATTTTTGGGCTTCAACGCTTAACGTATAAAATCAACCCTTCTCTACCATGTATATATGACTTTGTCAAAAAAGAATATTTTGGAGAATTTTCTAGTGTTAATGTAGTCTCTGACTTTTGGGTTCCTCGAAAATATCCACTCTGATTTTTGGGCTTCAATCCTTAACGTATAAAATCAACCCTTCTCTACCACGTATATACGACTTTGTCAAAAAATAATATTATTGAGAATTTTCTAGTCTTAATGTAGTCTTTCATTTTTGGGCTCCTCGAAAATACCCACTCTGATTTTTTGGCTTCAACCCTTAACGTATAAAATCAACCCTTCTCTACCACGTATATATGACTTTGTCGAAAAATAATATTTTTGAGAATTTTCTATTGTTAATGTAGTCTCTGATTTTGGGCTCCTCGAAAATATCAACTCCGATTTTTGGGCTTCAACCCTTAACTTATAAAATCAACCCTTCTCTACCTTGTATATATGACTTTGTCAAAAAAGAATATTTTTGAGAATTTTGTAGTGTTAATGTTGTCTCTGATTTTTGGGCTCCTCGAAAATATCCACTCCGATTTTTGGGCTTCAACCCTTAACTTATAAAATCAACCCTTCTCTACAACAT
>NW_022875015.1:0-1053 GCF_010883055.1 Belonocnema kinseyi
TCCATTTCAGCAAAATTACGGCTTGCCTGCGTCAGGCTAAGTACATCGCGAGCCAGAAGCAAGAGGCTGTTCTTCTGGGATCACGAAATGTAGTCCGTCAACACTGTCCCTAATAAAATTCTAAAAAGATCGGTAGCTCTAAAAAAACATTCAGTGGTAAATTCTTCATCTCCAACCATGCACTCTTTTGCGTAAGGTCATGCGCGGCTAGAGAACGGAATCCGAAAAACAGTGTCGTACGAAGTTTTTTGCGCGAATTTCCCGCTCTTGCTTATCTTCTAGGATAGAAGGAGCAGGAGTAGATCACGTACATGTTCAGGTTTTGTCGGGATTAGTTGTTTAAAGAAACCATGATTTTAGCTTCCGAAGCCTACAACTTACTATAATTTTCATTTAAAAAATATTAAAACGAAGTTTTTCTGTCGTTGACGTCGCTCTAGGGCATGAGCTTTCCTCGAATGACTTTGACGGCTATGTCGGCTGTCGCATTGCGACTAAAGAGGTTTCCCGTACCCGAGGGGCAGAGAACTAAGAGGAAAGAAACTAAGAGGAACACCAAAACCCATAATTTATAATGGAGAATATTTTGAAATGATTTTGGCTTCCCAGCGATGATCGGGGCACCTCCGGAGTCATCGCTGGGTGCCACAGAGATGGTCAGGTAGATGTCACTAATCAAAGATCTAGCCCGTTAAAAAATCTGTGACAAACGTTAAACAGTGGAACATCAACTTTTCCTGCTGAGGATATTTTGGTTAGCGATAGCAATTTCCAGCCAACCACCTCAACAGAAATAACGTTGGAAAGCATAAAGTGAGATACCATAATGAAAGAGGCATTGGTGCGTCTCAAATTATAAAAGTGTAAAGTTTAAAACCAAAGGTTAAAAAGCATGTTACTTTAGGAGGAAATTTGATTCAAAGTATCTTTGCATTCAAAAGCTAGCCACAAGAATAATTGTGGGTCCGGATGCAATAAGGGCACATAAAATTTTTTCGTGCGAAAACGAAGTCCCCTGGAGGTTTTAGAAAAAATTTTCGAATTTTAATTTTC
>NW_022875016.1:0-1126 GCF_010883055.1 Belonocnema kinseyi
TATTCCATATTAGATATCTAGTTGTCAGTCAGTTGGACTTGTTGGTCACTGATTGTTTAAACAAATTATAAGTATTATAAACAATATCATTGTTTAAATAATTTTTTTTTTTAATGATTCAAAATTCACCTAGGGGTATGGATGAGAGGCCTTCAACGATACCTTCAGTTTTTTTCTGGGACGATTAGTTGGTTCCAGCTATAGTTCTTAATTTTAAAAATCATTTTCAATGGATTTTTCGAGTCAAAGTGGAGGGGGTAAAAACAATGTTTAAATTGGAATTTTTGCATTTTGAAAAATTTATTTCCATTCTAAAATATTCCATATTAGATATCTAGTTTGTCAGTCAGTTGGAATTGTTGTTCACTGATTGTTTAAACAAATTATAAGTATTATAAACAATATCATTGTTTAAATAATAATTTTTTTTAATGATTACAAAATCACCTAGGGGTATGGATGAGAGGCCTTCAACGATACCTTCAGTTTTTTTTTGGGACAATTAGTTCGTTCTAGCTATAGTTCCCAATTTTAAAAATCATTTTCAATGGATTTTTCGAGTCAGAGTGGAGGGGGTAAAAACAATGTTTAAATTGGAATTTTTGCATTTTGAAAAATTTATTTCCATTCTAAAATATTCCATATTAGATATCTAATTGTCAGTCAGTTGAAATTATTGTTCAAATTATTATTGAATATTTTATGTGATTAAACAAGATTTCAACTATATTCAAAAATATTTTATGATATTAGAAAAGATTTAAAAAAATCAATATATGTATATATATATATTAAGAAATTTACTAGAATTCCAAGGATCTCTAAAAATTTCCGAAGATTTCAAGATATTTAACAGAAGAATTCAAGAACATTATTCATAGTTTAAAATTACTTTAAAATCTTAAAACTAATTTAAATTCTACTAAAATTTCTCAAAATTTTTTAAAATGAGTTAAAATCTCATAAATTCATTAAAAATATATTCAACTCTTTTAAATATTTTTAAATCTTTTAAAATTCGTTCATAAGTTTGAAGAAATTTGTAATCAAATAACTACGGTTCAATCTCTTGAAATTGCCGAAAGTCTGTTTGAATAATTTAAAATATTTTTAAATTACATGAAAA
>NW_022875017.1:0-1057 GCF_010883055.1 Belonocnema kinseyi
TATTAAGGGACAAGTTTGAGAAATGCGTTTGTCTGGGCAATAAACAAAATTTATGATATTTCAATACTGGAAAATTTTCCATAAAATTGTACATAAAATTGAGCATAAAAATGAATACTAATTCTTAAATTGTCAACTTTATGAGTCAAACAACATATCGTTGGAATCGTTATAATTCGTAGATTTCGAATATCATATTTGTGATTTACTAAGTGTGAAATTTAAAAAATTTTATATTCCATATTTTAGGCCTCATTAGGAACAAAGGCCACCCGCTGACCAAGCTCAGTGGCAGCAGCTCGACGGTGTGAGGGGAAGCCGCGTAGTGGGGGACGGTACACAGGTAGCTGGGGCGGAACTGACCATCGCCCGTTGTAGAACCGATTCCAGTTTAATATTTAGGAATTGGCAATCGTGTATGTTGCATTAAAATATTTAGTACTTATATTACTGTTTTCTTCTATTTTATTTGAATAACTGTACACTTTAAGGTAGTATTTTGTGTGGATATATTAGTTATATTTTCTAAAATATGCGATTCTAATTTCAAGGCGAAAGAGCCATCAATCATTTAAATCATACAATTAAAAATAATGTTGTAAAAAGCTCTGAATGAAAAGTTTGTAACATTTTGAAATGTTCAAGCATTTTTATCAAATTAATCTTTTGCCTGACAAACAAAACCACTGATAATAAACAATGAAGTTCTTGAAAGTATTTTTTTCAAATATATATATATATATTCGGTTCGGTTTCGATTCCTCTAGAATCAAACCGAAGGGCCTATGACAAAGCCACCGAACGCGTCCTCGGGTTGCGGATAGAGGGTCCCTGTACCAAGGGTTGCTGCTGAATATGGTTACAAAAATAAATAGGCGGTCGCGGACAATTGTCCACGGGTGGTCCCGAAGGAATTAACCCCCAAGCGGAGGTGTGAAAACCGTGCCGAAAGCTGAATGGCACCTGGGTGAGGTGTCTAAAACGGTGACTCTAGGATACCAGGCGACCTCTCAGAGTAAGCAGCCTTATCCTTGCATGCGGGGCTCTACAAGGATGG
>NW_022875018.1:0-1205 GCF_010883055.1 Belonocnema kinseyi
CAATGACCGACATGAGGTAAATGAAAGTGGCCCTCAACCCTTAACATGTGTGCGTCGTGTGGCCATCGTAGGTATATCGCACGTACACAACCTGATATCGGCTTTAACTCAGGCAGATTTAGAAATTAGAATTGAGATTGTTGGTATTTTACTGTTCGATCCCGAAGCAAGCAATATTGTGACAGATACAATCTGACAGATAAATGAGTCAATTTCGTGTGTTTTTAACTGTCCAGTGTTTCGCCTTAAAATCCATTTGTACATTTTGTATATTTGTGCTACAATTATTATCCATAGCTGGTTCAATTTAATGCCTGATTAAGCAAATCTGCAAATACCTCAAGAAATTGTAGGTTATGTTTCTATGTTTACTTTTCAGCTACACTCTCCTCATCATTGTTCTCAGGTTCTTTTTTTCCAGAATTATCACACCAGGTGCGATCAAAAAGTCATCGATTATCAACATTAACCCCTAAATATTTGGATTAAAAAAAGAAAGTCAACCACATATTTTAAGTGACAAAAAATTAAAGAAATGTACAACTTCAAGTTGGGTGGTCACTGACTGGGAAAACCGGGAACTATAGCCCAGATTTTTGAACACCAAGAAGTACCTTAGAGTTTAGAGGAAAACCCGGAATTTTCCAGTTTAATTTTTTACTTTTGTTAATTTTATCTACATTTTCCTAAAAACTCAACTTTTTTTGGGTAGCAAAATAAACTATATTGATGAACACTCGTCTATTTCGAACAGCTAGTTAGATGTTTTGGGTTTTAAATTAGAAACAGTTAAATTCATTTAAAAAATACGAATTTTATCAATCAATTTTATCAATTTATCAATTTTTTACAAAAAACGCAATAGTTGATATTTCAGCCAAAGAAGATTTTAAATTATAATTAAATAAAAAATTAATTTTTAACTAAAATAAGATTTTTAAATAAAATAGTTCAATTTTTAACAAACGATGAATTTTCAAGTAAGATTAAGAATCTTCAACCGAAACAATGAATTTTGAAGAAAGTAGTTTGACTTTTAACCAAAAAGTTGAATTTACAATCTAAGAAGATGATTTTTTAACGAAAAATCTAATATTTGATATTACTGTTAGAAAGGGGAATTTGAACCTTCGACTCTGAACCTTCCCCCACTAAGTTCCTAGACTATATATACATGTAAGAATCCCGCCCGAGCTCAGTCTGTT
>NW_022875019.1:0-1200 GCF_010883055.1 Belonocnema kinseyi
AGAAACTGCACTTTTTGAACCAGACCGGCCTGCTTCATTTCATTCCTTGATGAAGTTATGCCATGAAGTAGGATTAACTGACCCAAAATGGTTGAACTCTTTACTTCGGGAATGGGAATTATTATTCAAAATTGATGAAAATTGTAAAAAATCCCTAGAGCAAATGAGCTTTGATGAAATGTGGACTAAAATATCATTTATGCGTAATAAATCCAATGAGATTGCGTTCCCTGAGCTTCGTTTAATTTCTAAATACATCCGAACTCTTCCTCATTCTAATGCCGAAGCAGAACGTTCATTTTCCATCATTCCCGACGCAAAGAGCATTAAAAGAAATGGATTAGGAAACGACACTGTAAATTCTATTTTTTTTTGCGTTTCAATTTAAAATCGACTAAACAGACAGCTTTAAAAATGCCAATTACTCAAAAACATTTACATAGCACGTCAAATGATATCCTGTACGCGACGACAGAGAATACAGCTCAGGCGGCAGGACAATTGCTTCGAATTTGCGCAGGAAACGATACAGAATTTTAATACGTATATTTAGATTGTTATGAAAAAAGATTTCGTGACTTCTTTATTTGATTTATTGTTAAATTTGTTCCGATTAGCTTGTAATTTTTGTATTGATTTCGTGTTGAATTTTTAAAGTGTTTATAAAGTTGTAATGACTTCAGGATTAAGAATACTCTTGTAAATGTGTAAATATTGTAAATTTGTAAATATTTGGTTTTGATGGTGTATTAGGCCTACTGAGGAAACCACCGTAAAAAAAACGCGCCTACGAATCTACCTCTGAGGTGGTGTGGAAAAGAGAAAAATATAAATATACAGTATGATATACATTTTTGTATATAATTATAAAATGATATACATTTTTTTTGAAAAAATACTTTTAAATTTTGAACGCTTTCAATTTATTTATGATTATTAATTTTTTATGGAAAAACTTCCATATATCAGGATTTTTTATAAAATGTCACGGTATTTTCAACTTATTTTTATAATTTTAAAGACTTCGATAGAGTTAAAAATGTTAAGAAGGATTATGTTTAAACATTCCAAAGTAATTAAGAAATCTCAAAAAAAGTATTAGGTATTTCAAAAGATTCAGAAGGATTTGACAAATTTGAGAGAATTTGAAAGGATTCTAAGGAATTTTCAAATGATTGCAGTTATTTAATATGAAATTTA
>NW_022875020.1:0-1021 GCF_010883055.1 Belonocnema kinseyi
GAAAAAATACCTCGACGCGAAAATTATAAATCATCACCCACTGTATAAAGTAGATCAGTTGGTTAAGGTAAAAAACAATACAAAGACCAACAAACTAGATCCGTCCTGGAAAAGTCCTTATAAAATAATTAACATTCTAGACAACAACAATCTTAAAATCCTAACAAAAAATAAGGTAGTACAAGTACATATTGACAACGTCATGCCTTATTTTTCAGATGAAGGTCAGTCTATCCCTACTGACAATGATAACCCTGGTGAGAGCTCAAGTGAGAATCGAGCCGCTGACGACTAACCTATATAAAGAGGAACTCGGTTTAGCTACTATTTACGAAGAACAATGGACACTGATAATCGGAATTAACCTCACCAATACTCATGAGAGAATGTATAACATTAACAAATTAAAGGACTTTTTAGTCCAAAATTGCGATAGTAAATTCCCAGTTAAAAACACTGTTAATAGTATGGTTTATAGGTACAATCGATTAAAAACAAAAGAAATTTTATTACATAATATTATGGGGAAAACTAGATTCAGAAGAGGTTTATTCAATTTTTTGGAGATATTTCGAAAACACTTTTCGGTACATTATCCCAAAACGACATAGATCAAGTTAACTACGAATTTGATCAAGTCTATTCGGATAATAAAAAGGTGGCCGAAATTGTCAAAAATAACACGAAGATCATTAAACTAATTCTTGATAGTTCCTCACAAGATATGCAAAGTCTTAACGGCAGGCTCATGGCCGAAAGTCAATTAATGAAGCAATTAGTAAACTCGTCAAATGAAAACCGAAAACAACTCCTATTACAGGATAAGATAACAACCCTAGAGATCTTCATCTCCGAGATGAGTGAAGACCTGTCGACCGCTTTAAACGCAATTAACATCGGTAAACATGGAATGATTGAGCCAACAATAGTCACACCCGTAATACTAAAATCCACCATCCAAGAATTCGAAACTCAGTATAAGACAAGATACCACTTTGAAGGACAAGAAACTAACTATCAA
>NW_022875021.1:0-1645 GCF_010883055.1 Belonocnema kinseyi
AATTGTTTCTGTTGCTCACTCGAGGCCTGACATGGTTCTTCTTGACTTCGAGAAGCGAACCATGTTCGTTGTCGAATTTTCGGTACCAGCTGACAAAAACATGATAGCCTCCCTGGGTGTCAACAATATGCTAGAACACTTGCGGGAAAAATGCAGAAGGCGGTTGTCCTTGTGTCGCTCCGTGTTTTTAGGGTGCACGAGGCTTTTGCTGGGTTGTCGCATTGATTCCTTTACAGACTGTAACCACCTACCTCACGGTTGTGAGACGTGGTTGTGGCTGAAATTTTACCGCGATTTCGCTGGAAGCGGGTGCAATTTTTCAGATTAGCACCCGCTCCCGGCGAAATACTGCGGTTGTCCTTATGACAAATTTTTAATTATATATAGAGGAGAGTACTCGAATATGAGATATTCTCGTAATATGAGAAAGCAAAGTTGCACGGTGTGGTTCTCATAATATGAGATATATGTGGTTTCTAAGACACTGTGGCTGCGCGGGGGAAATTAGTTAGAAAATTGTTTGTGACTGCTGCAAAAACTAAATATATCTAAGTAGCAGTAAATTTGTACTTTGGAAATATAGAATGAAGTTTTTCATTAAAAATAATATTTTATTTTCCATTTTATTAGCTATTTCTTGGGGTATCTCATATTATGAGAATAGTTTGACGAGTTTGGAAAAAGCACTTTTTTACATTTTTTGTATTTTCAGCATAAAAAAAATTTTAATAAAATTTTTTATTTCAGCTTCTTATGACAAACTAAATTTCCTTTAAAGTGACCTATATTACTTTTAAATTCAGTGCATAGAATTCCGACAATCATGCGACATCATGAGGATTCCTTTGGTTGATTTTGAATCGAATTTCCCATCCCTTGTTTTGTTATGAACGTATGCTGTTGAACCAAAAACTTTAAGATGTTTAATTGTGGGTTTTTTATTGTACCACAATTCGTACGGAGTTTTATCCGTTTTTAATGCTTTAGTTGGTGAGCGATTAATGAGGTATATAGCTGTTAATACAGCTTCCCCCCAAAATATTTTTGGTAAATCGGCTGCAATCACCATGGCACGGGCCATTTCGGTGATTGTTCGATTCATTCGCTCAGCTAAACCATTTTGTTGTGGTGTATGACTTACGGTTAGATGGTATGTTATTCCCTTAGTTGCACAAAAATCTTTGAATTCGTTAGATAGATATTCTCCACCATTGTCACAGTAAAGGCTTGCAATTTTTGAGTTAAAATTTGCGTCTGCTTTAGCTACAAAATCCTTGAAAACATTTAGTACATCAGATTTGAATGTAATAAGATAAACTACTGTGTAATGCGTGAAATCATCTATAAAGGATACAAAATAATTTTTGTTATCTACTGTGGGTGGTGATATTTTTCCACAAACATCGGAATGGATTATAAATAAAGGTCGCTGTATATACCCTTTTGATTTTGCCTTTAAAAATGGTAATCGCGCTTGTTTCCCACAAATACAGGCCTCACATAATTTGTCATTTGGTATGATAACCTGAATGGATTGAATATGGTCAACCATTTGATATTTCTTTAATTGTATAAATTTATCTTTACTCATATGTCCAAGGCGCTGATGCCACAAGTCATAATGGGTTTCTTTACTAATTTTATT
>NW_022875022.1:0-1295 GCF_010883055.1 Belonocnema kinseyi
AAGAAAAAAGGCATTTTTAATCAAATACATGAACTTTGCACAAAAAAGTTTATTTTCCACCAAGTATAATTTTCTATACAAAAATTAATGTTTAATCATAGTAAATTTTCAACAAAAAAGATTAATTTTCTTTCAGTCAAAAGAAATTAATTTTTAAACAAAACCAAAAAGAAATTCTACAAAATATTTAAATACCCTAAAATATTTTAAATCCTTTAAAATCCCATACTAAATTATTGAAATCAATTGAAACATTCACAAATATTTAAAATCCTTAAAAATCTTTTGAAATTTCTTGACATTTTTTAAAGCTCTTGAAAATTCCTTGAAAATTTGAAAATTCCCTGAGATATTTCAAACCCTTCAAAACATCATATTAAATTACTGTAATCAATGAAAATTCCTTGGAATCTTTAAAATTGTCTCCAATCTTTCAAATCCTTCAAAAAATCTTTGGAAATGCCTAGGACTTTATTTAGGATTTCTAAATTACTTTTGAATTTTAAAAAATAAGCCTTCTAAAAATTTTTTAATTCTTTGAAATTCCTGTAAATTATAAAAGTAAATTGAAAATTCGTCGAAATCATTAAAAACATCCTGAGATATTTAGAATCTTTAAAAATCTTTTGAAATCTCTTGAAATATTATAAAGCTTCAGATTAAAATTTAGAAAAGAAAAAAGTTCCAAAACGTTAAATATTGAAATATTTGTAGATTAGAGTTTTGAAAATGAAATCAATAAAAATGCGCAACTTTCGAAATTTTATTTTCAAACATTTTCAACTATGAAATATGAATAATTTTCAACTCGATGAGAATCAAGTCTTCTAATTTAGAATTGCCAACTTGGAACTTACAAGGAATTTTAAATTGATTACGGTGATTTAATATGAGATTTTGAAAGATTTAATATATTTTATGATATTCTAATGGATTGCAAGGAATTTTTAATTGATTTCAATCATGTAGTATGATATTGTAAAAAAGAATTAAAGGAATTTCAAAGAATTTTAATAATTATAGCCAGTTTGTTTAAAAAAGCTCCAAATTACATTATAAATCTTTAAAAGATGTCAAGATTTTTCAGCAGATTTTAAAGGTTTCGAAATATTTGAGAGTATTTCAAAAGGTTCCAAGGAGTTTTCAATTGATTACAGTAATTTAATGAGAGATTTTAAAGAATTTGATATATCTTAGGATATTTCACTATATTCCAAGTAATTTTCAATTGATTTCAATAATTTAGTATGAGATTTTAAAGGATTTAAAATATTTTAGGGTATTTTTAAAATTGT
>NW_022875023.1:0-1326 GCF_010883055.1 Belonocnema kinseyi
TTGAATTGAATTGAATTGAATTGAATTGAATTGAATTGAATTGAATTGAATTGAATTGAATTAAATTGAATTGAATTGAATTGAATTGAATTGAATTGAATTAAATTGAATTGAATTGAATTGAATTGAATTAAATTAAATTGAATTTGAATTGAATTGAATTGAATTGAATTGAATTGAATTGAATTGAATTGAATTAAATTAAATTGAATTTGAATTGAATTGAATTGAATTGAATTGAATTGAATTAAATTAAATTAAATTAAATTGAATTGAATTGAATTGAATTGAATTGAATTGAATTGAATTAAATTAAATTAAATTAAATTAAATTGAATTGAATTGAATTGAATTGAATTGAATTGAATTGAATTGAATTAAATTAAATTAAATTAAATTAAATTAAATTAAATTAAATTAAATTAAATTGAATTGAATTAAATTAAATTAAATTAAATTAAATTAAATTAAATTGAATTGAATTGAATTGAATTGAATTGAATTAAATTGAATTGAATTGAATTGAATTGAATTGAATTGAATTGAATTGAATTGAATTGAATTGAATTAAATTAAATTAAATTAAATTGAATTGAATTGAATTGAATTGAATTGAATTAAATTAAATTAAATTAAATTGAATTGAATTGAATTGAATTGAATTGAATTGAATTGAATTGAATTGAATTGAATTGAATTGAATTGAATTGAATTGAATTGAATTGAATTGAATTGAATTAAATTAAATTGAATTGAATTGAATTGAATTGAATTGAATTGAATTGAATTGAATTGAATTGAATTGAATTGAATTGAATTGAATTAAATTGAATTGAATTGAATTGAAGTGAATTAAATTAAATTAAATTGAATTGAATTAAATTAAATTAAATTAAATTAAATTAAATTAAATTAAATTAAATTAAATTAAATTAAATTAAATTGAATTGAATTGAATTAAATTGAATTGAATTAAATTAAATTAAATTGAATTGAATTGAATTGAATTGAATTGAATTGAATTGAATTGAATTGAATTGAATTGAATTGAATTGAATTGAATTGAATTGAATTGAATTGAATTGAATTGAATTGAATTGAATTGAATTGAATTGAATTAAATTAAATTAAATTGAATTGAATTAAATTAAATTAAATTAAATTAAATTAAATTGAATTGAATTGAATTGAATTGAATTGAATTGAATTGAATTGAATTAAATTAAATTGAATTGAATTGAATTGAATTGAATTGAATTAAATTAAATTAAATTAAATTAAATTGAATTGAATTAAATTAAATTAAATTGAATTAAATTAAATTAA
>NW_022875024.1:0-1897 GCF_010883055.1 Belonocnema kinseyi
GATACCATTTACATTGAAGTGACGTATTTTGAGATTATCTATAGAGATTTTAGTATTTGTCATTGATAACACTAATGAAAGCATGAAGTCTTGAGACATCATCTTTAAAACAGTATTTATTAAATTTCAATATAAGAGTTACAAAGAGATAATACAAGTAAATCTAATGTATATATATATATAATATTTGTTGAGGCACCCATTTCTCATTTAAGAAATTTTATCCTATTAAGTATCTATGTAATTTGTTTATAATACTCATTTGGTCATTTATCACTAAGAAAATCTATTCATCGGCGGGGTAAAAATTTGTGGAGAAAAACCCATAGATTCTGTAATTTGGAATTAACATTAATGTTTAAAAACTAAATAACAAATTAAGAAATAACGGCAGCAGTGCGCTGTGAAGATGTTGGAACCACTTCTATCTTAAGTTAGTAAATGATACGGCATTTTGCTTTTTAGTTTAAATGGCGCGGTATCGCGTGTATACACGACAACTTTGTTCAGTTCAGCAAGGTGCGAAAGTTGGTCGGAAAAAAAGTTTTTTGTAATGATATATATTTCATCTTTAATCGGCTTGATATTACAAATGTTGTGTATTTCCGCATTCTTAGCTTTAGGTTTCGCATCTACTATCATTCGCAGACACTTATTTTGAACTGTTTGCAAAGTCTTAATATTAGTGCCATAGGTATTGCTCCAAATCGGCGATGCATAGAGCATTGTCGGCTTTACTATCATGTTATATAGAATAAGTTTGTTCTTAATAGAAAGTCTGCTTTGCCTACCAAGGAGGGGATGAAGCATGGCCACAGCCTTGAAGGCTTTCTTCCTAGCTTTTTTAACATGAGCAGTGAAAGTGAGTTTACTATCAAGGACAGTTTCTAACCTAGTCTTTTTCGAGAATATTATATAGTCAGTTTTTTCGACGTTGACTCTTAATTTCCATCTGATGAAGAATTCTAGCAGGATTCTAACGAGACTTTGTAATTTAGTGACTGCCAGTCTTTTACTAAGAGAGGAGACGAAGACTGCAGTGTCGTCTGCGAAAAGGAGAATTCGCGGGGTGCTGTCGCCAGGAACACCTTTTTGTATATTGCCACATGGGATGTCATTAATGAAGAAGATAAAAAGCACCGGGTCAAGTATTGAACCCTGGGGGACCCCAGCTGTCACTTTACGTTTAGAAGATCTGCTGTCCTTAACAGTGACGACAAAGCTTCTATCTGTCAGATAACTTTGCAAAATCTTCAAGATGTAAATTGGAAATTTGCATATAGATAATTTAAGGATGAGGCCTTCAAACCACACAGTGTCGAAGGCTTTTTCAAGATCAAGGAGAACTAAGGCTGTTGATTTATTTTTGTTTAACTTCGTACTAACGTGGTTTGTCAATCTAAGTAGCTGGTGTACTGTATTTCTATTGTTTCTAAATCCGAACTGTTCTGGAATGAGAATTTTATTTTGATTTTTAAATTCTAGTATTCTATTGTAAATTACCTTTTCAAAAACTTTGCTGAGAGTGGGCAAAAGACTGATTGGCCTAAAGCTAGCAGGTAGAAGTTTATCTTTTCCTGCTTTGTGGAAGGGAAGGATGTTTGCAACTTTCCAATCATTTGGGAAATATGAGATTTTTAACGCGGCATTGATTATGTACGTTAATTGTACAAGAGCTTTTTTAGGTAGATTATTGAGCACTATATTTTGAATGCCATTAAGACCCGGTGCTTTTTTGGGTTTAGACCGTTTCATTGCTTTTTTAATTTGCTCAGGAGAGGTAAGGACGACATCGTCAGTTTTAATATATTGATTAGAAAGCTCAAGCCACCTGGCATTAGCAAGTTGCTCAGTGGCAGTATCTCCCATGCTAGTAGTCATGCCGTGAACTTTTTCA
>NW_022875025.1:0-1083 GCF_010883055.1 Belonocnema kinseyi
TTCTGGTTAAAAAACATTAATTTTTAACCAAAAAGAAAATAAATTTTCTACAAAATAGTTACATTTTCAGAAAACAAATTTATCCAACTAATTGATGAATCACAAACCAAAAAAAATATGAGAAAAAGAAACGTTAAAATTCTTTGAAATCGCTCGAAATTATTGAAATTAATTGAAAATTCGTTGGAATGTTTTAAAACATTCTGAAAAAATTTGAATTCTTTAAAACCGCTTCAAATTTTTGAAAGCTCTTGAAAATTCCTTACAAGTTTAAAAATACCTTAAAAGCTTTCAAATCCTTAAAAATCTCATGAATTATTTAAATCAATTGAAAATGCCTTGGAATCTATTAAAATATTCTAAAATATACATCAAATCCTTTAGAATATCATTCTAAATTACTGTGATCAATTGAAAATTCCTTGAAATCTTTTAAAATTCTCTCAAATTTTTCAAATCCTTTAAAATCTTTTCAAATACCTAGAACTTTTCATAAAGATTTCTAAAGTATTAAAATTTTTTAAAAATAATCCTTTTAAAATTGGTTTAATTCTTTGAAATTCCCTTAAATTATGAAAATCAGTTGAAAATTCCTAGACATTTTTAAAAATATGCTCAAATATTTAAAATCCTTAAAAATATTTTGAAATCTTTGAAATTTTTCAAAGCTCTTGAAAGTTCCTTGAAATTTAAAAAATACCCTGAAATATTTAAAATCCTTAAAAAGCTTAAAAAGCAAACTGAATTATTAAAATAATTTGAAAATTACTTGAAACCTATTAAAATATCCTAAAATATATCAAATCCCTTAAAATGTCATATTAAATTACTGTAATCAATTGAAAATTCCTTGCAATCTTTTAAAATTCTCTAAAATTTTTCAAATCCTTTAAAACCTTTTGAAACACCTACAACTTATTTTTTTTTTTTTTAAAGATTTCTAAAGTATTTAAAATTTTTTTAAATAACCCTTTTAAAATGGGATTAATTCTTTGAAATTCCTATAAATTATGGAAATCAGTTAAAAATTCCTTGACATTTCAAAAAATATTTCAGGGTATGTTTCAAATTTCAAGATATTTT
>NW_022875026.1:0-1305 GCF_010883055.1 Belonocnema kinseyi
TCTTTGAAATTCCTTAAAGTTAGAAAAATAGGATGAAAATTCCTTGGCATCTTTTAAAACATCCTCAAATATTTAGAATCCTTTAAAATCTGTTGAAATCTCGTGAAATTGTTAAAATCTCTTGAAAATTCCTTGAAATTTTGAAAATTTCCTGAAATATTTCAAATCCTTCAAAATATCATATTAAATTACTGTAATCAATTAAAAGTCCTGGGAATCTTTAAAATTTTTCAAATCCTTCAAAATCTTTTGAAATGCCTAGGAATGTTTTTTAGGATTTCTACATTACTTTAGAATTTAAAAAAATAAGCCTAAAATTATATACAAAAATCGTTTCAAAAATAGTTCAACTTTAACTCGATTAATTTCTATTAAAACTTTAATTGAATAGTTTAACTAATCTACAATCAATTAAGTTTTTAATATTTAAAAATTTTTCTGTTTTTTAAATTTCAGTCCGAAATAATTTGATTTAGAGATTGTCCAATTGAAAAACATATATTTAAATTTTGAACTCATTCAATTCATTTATGATTATTAATTTTTTGTAAATAAACTTCTAAGTTTACAATTCTAAATTTGAAGACTTGAACCCCATCGAGTTGGAAATTATTCTTATTGAATAGTTGAAAATTTTTCAAACTTAAACTTTTAAAGCTTTAAATTTTTATTGATTTAATTTTGAAAACTCTAATCTACAAATATTTCCAAGGTTCCAAGGAATTTTCAATTAATTCCAATAATTTAATATGAGATTTTAAAGGATTTGGATGCACCTTAGGATATTTTACTAGATTCCAAGGAATTTTCAATTAATTTCAATAATTTAGTATGAGATTTTAAAGGATTTAAAATATTCTAGGGTATTTTTAAAATTGCAAAAAATTTTCAAGAGCTTTGAAACATTTCAAGAGATTTTAAAGGATTTTAAATATTTTAGGATATTTTAAAATATCTCTAGCAATTTTTAATTAATTTCAATCATTTAAAGAAATTTCAAAGAATTTTAACTATTTTTTTCTATTTTTCTGGTTGAAAGTGGAACTGCTTTGTTAAAATTTGAGTTTTTTTTTGTTGATGATTTATCAATTTAGTTGAAAAATTTCTTTTCTGAAAATTTAACTACTTTGTAGAATTTTTGTTTTGTTTTTGCTTAAAAATTAATTTCTTTTAACTACAAAAAAAATAATCTCTTTGTCGAAAATTTAACTATGATTAAACATTAATTTTTGTATAGAAAATGATACGTGGTGGAAAATAAAGTTCTTTTGTGCAAAGTTCACGTATTTTATTTAAAACGCCTTT
>NW_022875027.1:0-2962 GCF_010883055.1 Belonocnema kinseyi
ACAATATGGTTTTAGAAAAGGTCACTCTACGCAGCACATGATGCTCAAGCTTACCGAAGCCATTAGCTTAAATTTCAATCGAAGAAAACACACTGGAGCTGTCTTCCTCGATGTAGAAAAAGCCTTTGATAGTGTCTGGCATGTTGGACTGCTCAGAGAATTAATAAATTACAATTTTCCAAGAGGACTCATCCTCTTTATAAACTCTTATCTTTCTAACAGAAAATTCTCAGTCAAAATAGGCCAGACACTCTCAAAGAGAGAAACCCATCCGAGTGGGAGTGCCCCAAGGCAGCATCCTAGGTCCGGTATTCTTTATTATCTACGTCAACGACATTCCTGAGGTCCCCGAAGTTATAATTGGATTATATGCAGACGACACCGCACTATTCACCCCATCTTGGTCAGCCCTGAAAATCTTAAAATTACTAAACAAAGCTCTTGAAATCATCGCGGCATGGGCTAAGCTTTGGAGAATAAAAATTAATGTAACAAAATCAGAATCAATTCTTTTCTCAGTCAGAAAGCCTGCCAAAATAGATCCACCAAAAATGTTTAATGAACCAATAGAATGGAAAAATTCCGTAAAATATTTAGGCGGTAAACTCCATAAACGTCTTAATTGGAAACAGCATATCCATGAAATTAAAGGGAAAGCTCTTGGTGTTATCTCGCGTTTAAGCCCTATTATTAATAGACACTCCAGTCTTAAACCTGCTTATGGAATCCTAGTTTACAAAATGTTTGTCCGACCAATCAGAACCTACGCCTGTATTTTTTTTTTTTTTTTTTTTTTGAAGGGTTGAGGAGGGGAGATCTTCTAAAGAGACCCTTGAAGAAAGGGTAGTGTCGGATTCGCAAGGAGCGCCTACCGACTAAAACCCCTCCTCGAATGGTTACCAACCTAGTAGGTTATGAACCAGAATGAAAAACAGAGAAGATAAGAACTTCGAATTTGGAGGTCCAAGACAGTTATACTGCAAGGACACTCGCGCATTAAGCGAAACATGGATAGTAAGAGAGCTAGGTAGCTAAATTAGATTTGGAGAGATGAGAAGGCAGGGCCTTCTGAAGCGGTCAGAGGTTTTACTCGCATAAGTTGCGAGCGAGTTGATGCAGGGATTTGGGTGATTTTCCACTGAGAGTCGAAGATTTGCAGCATGTGTCTTTGCGGCATTGGAGATAGAAGGGAGGTTAAATTCAGCAAGAATTTGGTTGTTACGGATGAACCAGGGAATATTTAGAGCGGAACGTATAAGTCGCATGTACGTGCCTTCAAGTTTTGAGAGACGGTTCGGGGTGGCAGAGCCCCAAACAGGAATCGCGTAGGTACAGACGCTCCTAATTATTGCGTTAAAAGCTCGAGTTTTGGTTGCTCGAGAAACTATAGGGTTATTGAAAAAGGGTTTAAGTGAGATGAATGCCCCGTTGGCCTTATTTCGGGTGGCTTGTATTTGTTTGGACCAGGTGAGACGTTTGTCAAAAATCACACCGAGATATTTAGCGGAGAAACTCCATTTAATCGGAAGGGAGTCAACCACGATGTTAGGAGGATTGTGACGGCGACGCGAGAAAAAGACGGCTTCGGATTTATTTATTTCAAATCTTCATGTGTGGTACCAATCAAGGACGATAGGAATGAATGAATGACGGTAGGACTGCCAGTGTTTGCGCACTTGGTTCTTCTTGCGAATAAGGAGACGAGTGGCGGGTAAAATATTCGGTTTACGAGCAGAAGTGCTGACTGAACCTACGCCTGTACAATTTGGGGTGTCCTATATATATAATTCCCCACTCCGACGCCCCGTACCGCATCTACGTTTATAATATCTTTGCTCCCGTGCATTGGATCTCACGAGAGGGGGCGATGGTTGGGGCCCCCTCATCCCCATCCCTTTTTTTTTCTGCCCTATCGAGGTACTGCCCTCATCGTACTACGAAGTCGAATTCTTGTTTTCTCATTCTTCGTAAAATATGACGGTAAAGCAGTAGAAAATTTTTTTGAGGTTAGAAAAGTTTGACATGTATGTATCGCTGAATTTTTTCAGATCTGAAGCTTGATCCATGTTTTCGGTACAGTCTTTTTTTAATTATAAAAAAAATGTTCTCGTAAAATCATATTTTTAATTTAAAAAAAGTATTATAGAAAGACATTTCAAGATAAACAAGTGCTGAAAGCATTTTTCTTTGACAATTTTTTTTTAATTGAAATAATCAAATATTTATATCAAAGAAACAACTTTTTTAATGTTTGAAGTATTTAAACATTATTGTTTAAATTTAAAATAATAATTAAAACAAAATATATTTCTGGATAAGATATTTTGATTGAAAATGTATATAGTATTTTTTAAATCACAAAAGTTCTTCTGAAAAATCGAAATGTTAATTAAAAACATTTTAATGTTTTTATACATTAATTTGTCGGTAAAATTTTTTGTATAATTTTAATTTTAAATTCAAACAATAATTTTTAACACTTTAAATATTAAACAAAAATTTATTTGATAACAATATTTTATTATCGCAGTTTTAATAAATAATTAATATTGATTAAGAAACAATTTTATTTGGGGAGTCTTATTATTTGGGAACTTTCAAATTCGTTAATATTGTAAACTGTTCAGGAATTTTATTAGTTTTGGAATTGTATTTTTTGGGACAGAGAGTTTTACCGAGTCGGGAATTTTATTTTTCGGGATATTTCAGCCGTCCTCACAGAATTACAGAAAATTTGCTCTAATTATAATTTGGGTGCTCGATCTTGTTGATTTTTTCATACAGTATTATTAAAAAAAATGTGTATGGAAATTTTTGATATCACAAAGTTAAAGAGAATCTCAATTAAAAATTTAAAAATTCGCTGTACCAGGTGTATACATATGAAACCGGTATTGCCATTTAGCGGCCAGTAGGCACACTTGTAGGCACTGTCGGAACTTACCATTTGTGCTAATTGGCG
>NW_022875028.1:0-1464 GCF_010883055.1 Belonocnema kinseyi
TAAAATATAAAAAGGTTCCATCTGAAATGGGTGAGTAAAACAAGACAGTGGCACGGTAACAATTTAAGCAGTTATTATAAACGAGGTAGTTGGATGAGGCAGTCAACCCGCCGCTTCGCCGCACCAACTCGGTTGGTTGGCACAACCAACATTACCGTGTCCTTTAAAAGTGGGTTCCTCAGCCAACTAATTGGATGGCGCCCCAGCGTCCAACAAAGTTGGCCATAGCAACCAACTTACGGGTCAGCCTATCCAATCATTTCTCTGAGTGTAAGGCCTTTGGTATCAGTTAGTAATAATGTTAATAATAATGTTAGTAATAATGTTATAATGTTATTATTCTCTCATAAGAGAAATGTCTAAAAATGAAGAATATTATTTTCTTCAAGATAAATGGTAAATTGCAAATTATTATTGTAAGAATTGAAAATGTGATTAATCTCTCTAAATCCGAATTAGTAGAAATTCTACTAATTCAATTAGTAGCATTGCATCACTTTGTAATAATTGAAATGGTAAGGTTTAGGTTACTAAATGAATTGATAAGGCCATTCTACTAATCTGCTTAGTAATGCCAACTCACTAATTTAATGAGTAGATATGTATTTCCAGGAAAACATAATTTATTGAATATATTTGTAAATACTTTCTGCTGGTTTTTTAGTTTTAATCAAGAAAGTGTCATGTTATCTCAATTTATATTTTTTAACTATTTTTATTTTAAGCTTTAATTAACTTTTCTTAACATAATAATAAACTTGAAATAAATTTTCATCGATTTTTACATAAAATATTTACTATCTAAATATTCTAACTTAAAAGTTAACCTAGAACATGTATTTCATTTTTGATCGTCAATCATTCAGTGTTCTGTTGAATTAAAACATCTCTAAGGAGCAAGATGATTATAAATTTTAATTTATGCTAGTATATTATCCCCCCTCTCCCAACCCTCCCTTATTAACTGAAGTTTTTGGTGGGACTGACGTTAGTACTACCATCTCCACAATATGACGATTTGATACTTAACTTTGACATGATTTCGACTCAGAAAATAAACTTATTGCATAAAGATGTTAGTTGGGCGTATAATCTAAACAATGAATAATACAAACTAAAAAATAGCCTCGGAAAGGACTGGAACCTTTAATGACAAAAGGCATGCACACGGAAAATCTAAAGGTCATGTTTCAGGTAAACAAGGAGTAGGTCTGATTTTGAATGAAAGAGTAAAGCAGCATCTCGGAGACCATGGTTTCGTGTCTCCCGGACTGCTGTGGGCTAGAATGAAAGTAAGAATCAGTAAACTATTTATCATAGTATGCTACGCGCCGGTTGATAGTGATCCTAGAGAAGTGAAAAACGCCTTCTGGGACACTTTAAATGACACAATAAATATTTGCGAACATGGGGAAAGAGTAATTCTACTAGGAGACATGAACGGTTGGGTGGGCATCCAAAATC
>NW_022875029.1:0-1177 GCF_010883055.1 Belonocnema kinseyi
GTCATTGTAGATGTAAAAAAACTTTATAAAAGACAAATTATACAGTTACGATATAATGCTGACATAAGCGAGATGTTGCGTTTTAGAACACAATCTGTAAAGTGGGTCTTGAATACAAGCACGAGAATGTGTTCTCATAGGAGGTAACAAATATTTGGCAGAGAAAGTGTGTCCTATATCCAGAAATGGAAGGATTCATTATTAAGATTCATGACAGGGTCATTTCTTATTCTACGCCACTTAACTTATCAGCGACATAAAACGTTTAGTCCTCTACGCTCTAAAAGCCGAGATAATTCACGTGATTAAATTCTTAATTTAAAAGTCTGAAACTTAAAAGTCTGAAAGCTCAATTTTTTATCCAGCAAAGGTTGGTAGATCTAAAAAAGTACCAGAGGTTAAATCTTCATCTACAACTGTGACGTTCGCAACG
The DNA here is from genome assembly GCF_010883055.1 of Belonocnema kinseyi. Classification (NCBI taxonomy): domain Eukaryota; kingdom Metazoa; phylum Arthropoda; class Insecta; order Hymenoptera; family Cynipidae; genus Belonocnema; species Belonocnema kinseyi. The sequence goes on from NW_022875029.1 coordinate 434, forward strand.
TGAGGTCATCTGCGTCTGGAGACCTCACTCTAAGGACCAGTGTTGTACGAATTCTTCTGCGTGAATTTGCCGTTCTTGTGTGCCCTCTAGGGTACAAGGAGCGGGAGTTGACGACGTACATTTTATATTTACGTCAAGTCTGATTGTTTCAGGGAAATATGATAGTAGCTTCTGCAGCCTAGGGCTTTTCATACAATAAATGTAGATGTATCATTAGAAAATAATTTAGTACTAGAGAATATTAAAATCTGTAAAAAAATTTGTCAAGTAAAATGTTCCGTCTGCTGTTTTCGGTTAAATTACGTAATTAAATATATTCTTATGAAAAAAATAATCCAAAGGTGTCCAAATAAACTATTTTATTCTGATTCTTGATAAGGAAAAGGATAAAGTCTAAAAGATACGTTCTTTTCAAGAACCACAAGAAAGAAAAACAAATCAATAATCAAATTGAAATTGATCAAACAACAAAAAATTAGTGGCCAAATTACTGAGTGTTCTTAGGTTATTAATAAATTCTTTTTTCATGCAAAATGCTTCTCGAAAACTTTAGTAAATCGCAAAAGCACATAAAATTAAAATTGTTCGATTACGTACAAGATGGTCTTGGCCACCCTGGAAATTAGCTAATGCTTCTTATTTTTTAATAAATTATTTTAAATGTACTATTGAAACAAAATTATTTGTAACCTAGTTGTATGTTCAAATTTTAGAATAAATTCTGTAAAATATCCTGAAATATTC
>NW_022875030.1:0-2377 GCF_010883055.1 Belonocnema kinseyi
AATACATAAATAATTTATATTTGACATTTCACATTATTCGGAAAGAAAAATCGGAAACCCTCGGAAAGAGAGACATTAAGTGGCACCGGATTGATCCGTATTTTGCTTTAACCCATTTTGAACATTATAATACATTTGTTTAAGATTTAAATATTTGTACATCTCAAAATTACAAGAAATATTGTACATTCTAAATTCCCTTAAATTTGACGCCTTACTTATGCAAGAAGGAGAAATGAATCTCACACCTCTGCCAGTGTTAAATGGATTTCTCCATTTACCTGTGACTGGCTACGGCTGAGGCACTTACGTGGACCTCTCCCGGTATCTCACCGGTCGGATGTGCTGCATTAAGGCTACTTCTTTATTTGTAGAGTCAAACCACACGTGGGCGTTAACTAACTAGGCAGCACAGAGAAATAGAGAGCACTTGATAACTAAGCGCAGGGTGGTGATCCCCGGCGCCAGTCCACACTTTCGCCCATACAACTCGACCGCCTGGACCTCGTAAGGCCAGGACGGCGTCGCACCTCCACGCTCAACCATTCACCGGCCGGCGCTTCATTGACTAAGGGAGTTACTAATGCAGTAAGCTACATGCTATATCTCTCGGCTGCTTCGTCTAACGAACCTCGATCACCACTTAACGTGGTGATGAGGGACGCAACGCACAAGACCAGTGACCGAATTTAGCCGCCTCTCCCTACACACTCCGAAGAGGGAGGGTACAGACGTTGACACCTAGTACGACGTGGACGTATCGATTTGGTACACGGGCAGGGCACTTGTAGGGCAGGCCCTACACAGTCCCTTAGCCGTGGTTACGCTAGGTAGTAGATAGGGACAGTGGAATTGTGACTGTTCAGGTTAAACCCATAAGGGAACCTTGAGCTTTTGCCCGCCTATGCGGTATTTCGCTCATAGTCTCTAAACCCTTTTGTTATCTACCCTCTAGCTTCGCCTAACTGACAGGTTTCTCCGGGATCAGAAAAACTGCTCGCAGATTTCACAAAGAAGCCGAAAGGCTTCAATACAGAATCAGTCCGAGCTAAGAAGACCAAGGTGCCTCGTTAGAGGGGAGTAGATTAGCCACTTGCAGGTACACGAATGGACCTGAAAGTGTTACCAGCAGGGACCTCGTGGAGGACCTACTCCTAGTCTTTCCCTGTCTATAAAAGGACAAGGAGACACTTCACCTTAGTTTCGAAGAACATTCTCATGTTCCTCTCCCAGTATCTCACTGGCCAGATGCTTCGTATCAAGACCACCCTCTATGGCGCAATCACAACATAACTCCACGACTCACCATTACCATCCTCCCTCGTGAATCCTCACTTTGGAAACACAACGAGGCTTGGATGAGTCCAAGGACGACCTTGCATGGTTTTGTGGCACATGACGCCACTTCCAGTGTTAGACAGACTCCTCTGTCAACCTTTAACTGGTTTCGGTCGAAGCGACTCACGTTCTATCCCTACCAGTGTCTCACTGGTCAGATGCTGTCGTACCCACTCTAAGACCGTTACACGCAGTTGGAAGTGACCGCGGCGTTCCGTTACATTCGGGCTCCGATTCCTGAATGCTGAGTTGGTCGCGTAAACATTAATTTTCCGCAATATCTGCCTCCTTGAGCGAGAGGACTTTGTTTGCGAAGGAGGAGAAGGGACCAAACATCTGTTCCTCCACTAGTCGTGAAGCAATAGCTGGCCATACCACTTCGACTCCCTCTTGGCCCGAGAACAGTTCCGCCCTCTCAACCGCGAACCGATCACATTCCAGCAGCACGTGCTGCATGGATTCAATTACCCCGCACGTGCAATCCGCATTATCAACCCTTTTAAAACTCTCAAGTTTCGCATTAAAATTTCCATGACCCTTAAGGAACTGCGTTGTATAATAATTAAGGGACACGCACTTGGACTTCATTCTTTCAGGGATTGTCGGAAAATAGGCGAACGTAGTCCTACCCTTTTCCGTCTGTTCCCATTCAGTCTGCCACAAGCGACATTATTCCCATCTTATTTTCCGTCTTGTTTCATTATCTATTTCATTACGAGCCACTGTAAGTCTTCCAATCTCAATATCCTCTCCTTTCCTGAGACTGTATAGGGCAGCTCGTTCCTGGAGCTGATATCTTATCGGCATGAGTCCGGAAACGACACAGAGCGCCGCGGCCGACACAGTGCTGTATGCATGAGCCACGCCGAGGAGCACGCGCCGCTGCACGGAGCCAAGCTTTTGGAGAACCCTCTCATCCGCCAGGGGGAGCGATCCCGCTGCTGCATAAGAAACAATCGGGACAAACAGCCCCTGGTAGAGATGACGGAAGATGTTACAGCGTATTCCCCACTTATTACTCGCGACTTTACGAAGGTTA
>NW_022875031.1:0-3867 GCF_010883055.1 Belonocnema kinseyi
ATGATTCCAATTTCGACAGAAACTTTCATCGATTAAATTAAAAACTCGACTTTAATTTGAAGATTTTTAGTGTGCAATTTCGCAATCAGAATTAACCTCTTTCATTAAAAAACTCAACTATTTTGTTGAACATTATTCCAATTTCGACAAAAACATTCATCGATTAAATTAAAAACTCGATTTTTAATTTGAAACTTTTTACTATTAAATTTAGCAATCAGAATTAATCTCTTTCATTAAAAAATTCAACTATTTTGTTGAACATTATTCCATTTTAGACAGAAACTTTCATTGATTAAATTAAAAACTCGATTTTTAATTTGAAAATTTTTACTATTAAATTTCGCAATCAGAATTAATCTCTTTCATAAAAAACTCAACTATTTCGTTGAACGTGATTCCAATTTCGACAGAAACTTTCATCGAATAAATTAAAAACTCGATTTTTAATATGAAGATTTTTACTGTTCAATTTCGCAATCAGAATTAATCTCTTTCATTAAAAAACTCAACTATTTTGTTGAACATTATTCCAATTTCGACAGGAACTTCCATCGATTAAATTAAAAACTCGATTTTTAATTTGAAAATTTTTACTATTAAATTTCGCAATCAGAATTAATCTCTTTCATAAAAAATTCAAATATTTCGTTGAACATTATTCATATTTCGACAGAAACTTCCATCGATTAAATTAAAAACTCGATTTTTAATTTGCAAATTTTCACTATTAAATTTGGCAATCGGAATTAATCTCTTTCACTAAGAAATTCAACAATTTTGTTGAACATTATTCCATTTTCGACAGAAACTTTCATCGATTAAATTAAAAAGTCGATTTTTAATTTGAAAATTTTTACTATTAAATTTCGCAATCAGAATTAATCTCTTTCATAAATAATTCAACTATTTCGTTGAACGTGATTCGAATTTCGACAGAAACTTTCATCGATTAAATTAAAAACTCGATTTTTAATATGAAGATTTTTACTGTTCAATTTCGCAATCTGAATTAATCTCTTTCATTAAAAAACTCAACTATTTTGTTGAACATTATTCCAATTTCGAAAGAAACTTTCATCGATTAAAATAAAAACTCGATTTTTAATTTGAAAATTTTTATTATTAAATTTAGCAATCAGAATTAATCTCTTTCATTAAAAAATTCAAATATTATTTTTGAACAATATTCCAATTTCGACAGAAACATCCATCGATTAAATTAAAAACTCGATTTTTAATTTGAAAATTTTTACTATTAAATTTCGCAATCAGAATTAATCTCTTTCATAAAAAATTCAACTATTTGGTTGAACGTGATTCCAGTTTCGACAGAAACTTTCATCGATTAAATTAAAAACTCGATTTTTAATATGAAGATTTTTACTGTTCAATTTCGCAATCAGAATTAATCTCTTTCATTAAAAAACTCAACTATTTTGTTGAACATTATTCCATTTTCGACAGAAACTTTCATCGATTCAATTAAAAAGTCTATTTTTAAATTCAAATTTTTCAGTATTAAATTTGGCAATCGGAATTAATCTCTTACATTAAAAAATTCCACTATTTTGTTGAACATTATTCCAATTTCGACAGAAACTTTCATCGATTAAATTAAAAACTCGATTTGTAATTTGAAAATTTTTACTACTAAATTTGGCAATCGCAGTTAATCTCTTTCATTAAAAAATTCAACTATTTTGTTGAACATTATTCCAATTTCGACTGAAACTTTCATCGATTAAATTAAAAACTCGATTTTTAATTTGAAGATTTCTACTGTTCAATTTTGCAATCAGAATTAATCTCTTTCATTAAAAAATTCAACTATTTTGTTGAACCTTATTCCAATTTCGACAGAAACTTTCATCGATTAAACTAAAAACTAGATTTTTAATTTTGAAGATTTTTACTGTTCAATTTCGCAATCAGAATTAATCTCTTTCACTAAAAAATTCAACTTTTTTGTTGAACATTATTCTAATTTCGACAGAAACTTTCAACGATTAAATTAAAAACTCGATTTTTAATTTGAAGATTTTTACTGTTTAATTTCGCAATCAGAATTAATCTCTTTCATTAAAAAACTCAATTATTTTGTTGAAAGTTATTCCAATTTCGACAGAAACTTTCATCGATTAAATTATAAACTCGATTTTTAATTTGAAAATTTTTACTATTAAATTTCGCAATCAGAATTAATCTCTTTCATTAAAAAATTCAACTATTTTGTTGAACATTATTCCAAATTCGACCGAAACTTTCATCGATTAAATTAAAAACTTGATTTTTAATTTGAAGATTTTTACTGTTCAATTTCGCAATCAGAATTAATCTCTTTCATTGAAAAATTCAACTATTTTGTTGAACATTATTCCATTTTCGACAGAAACTATCATCGTTTAAATTAAAAACACGATTTTTAACTTGAAAATTTTTACTATTAAATTTAGCAATCAGAATTAATCTTTTTCATTAAAAAATTCAACTATTTTGTTGAACATTATTCCAATTTCGACAGAAACCTCCATCGATTAAATTAAAAACTCGATTTTTAATTCGCAAATTTTCACTAATAAATTTGGCAATCGGAATTAATCTCTTTCACTAAGAAATTTAACTATTTTTTTGAACATTATTCCATTTTCGACAGAAACTTTCATCGATTCAATTAAAAAGTCTATTTTTAAATCGAAATTTTTCAGTATTAAATTTGGCAAACGGAATTAATCTCTTACATTAAACAATTCAACTATTTTGTTGAACATTATTCCAATTTCGACAGAAACTTTCATCGATTAAATTAAAAACTCGATTTGTAGTTTGAAAATTTTTACTACTAAATTTGGCAATCGCAATTAATCTCTTTCATTAAAAAATTCAACTATTTTGTTGAACAATATTCCAATTTCGACTGAAACTTTCATCGATTAAATTAAAAACTCGATTTTTAATTTGAAGATTTTCACTAATAAATTTGACAATTGGAATTAATCTCTTTCATTAAAAAATTCAATTATATTGTTGAACATTATTCCATTTTCGACAGAAACTTTCATCGATTAAATTAAAAACTCGATTTTTAATTTGAAAATTTTTACTATTAAATTTAGCAATCAGAATTAATCTCTTTCATTAAAAAATTCAACTATTTTGTTGAACATTATTCCAATTTCGACAAAAACTTCCTTCGATTAAATAAAAAACTCGGTTTTTAATTTGCAAATTTTCACTATTAAATTTGGCAATCGGAATTAATCTATTTCACTAAGAAATTCAACTATTTTGTTGAACATTATTCCATTTTCGACAGAAACTTTCATCGATTAAATTAAAAACCCTATTTTTAAATTGAAATATTTCAGTATTAAATTTTGCTGTCGGAATTAATCTCTTTCATTAAAAAATTCAACTATTTTGTTGAACATTATTCCAATTTCGACAGAAACTTTCCTCGATTAAATTAAAAACTCGATTTTTAATTTTAACATTTTTACTATTAAATTTCGCAATCAGAATTAATCTCTTTCATTAAAAAATTCAACTATTTCGTTTATCATTATTCCAATTTCGACAGAAACTTTCATCGATTAAATTAAAAACTCGATTTTTAATTTGAAAATTTTTCCTATTAAATTTCGCAATCAGAATTAATCTCTTTCATTAAAAAACTCAACTATTTTGTGGAACATTATTCCAATTTCGACCGAAACTTTCATCGATTAAATTAAAAACTCGAATTTTAATTTGAAAATTTTTACCATTAAATTTCGCAATCAGAATTAATTTCTTTCATTAAAAAATTCAACTACTTTGTTGAACATTATTCCTATTTCGACAGAAACTTCCATCGATTAAATTAAA
>NW_022875032.1:0-1004 GCF_010883055.1 Belonocnema kinseyi
AACTAATTTAAGAACTATTTATACTCTTTTAAGATACCAATACAATTTACATAATACTAATTGTAAAATTTGCAAATTTTTAGGCCTTCAGTTTAGGAACTTGAATTTTAACGTTAAAATTGCTTCATTTTCAGAATACAGCCTTATTGATTGAATTTTCAGAATTTTTCGAAATTGTTAAAAGGCGAAAAAGTTTGAATTTAAATTTCAAAAATGCGAAAATACACCATTTTCCATGTTCATTTGCAATCCAGCGAGTCACTTTCTTTCGCTTCTTTTGAAAGTCGATCTTTTGCTTTCAGTTTTCTTTTTAAACTATACCTTGAATTCAACGCATTTCAAATTAAATTTTTGTAGCTGCATTTAGATTGAATTATACAAAGGTTTCTTGTTTTATATATAAATTAATCAAAACATTTTATTGGTTTTTCACGACAGTAATTTATAACTCTAAAATGGAATAATTGTAGCTCAAACATGAAAAATTATAGACTACTTTCATATTTAAAGAGATTCTATCATATATATTGAACTATTAAAACCTCTGTCCTTTTTTAAGGTTTTTAAAACTCTTTTAAAAAAAAATTTTTAACAATTTTAGTTGTGATTTCTTAATAAAAGAATAAGTGTTATTTAATCTCCAGAACAGCAATTTCAAAAATATTTAAAGCCTTAATAATTTAGACATGTTAAATTTGTAGTCTTCAGAATATATTGAATAATTTCAAATTTAAAGCTATTTAAATATTTCGTCTGAATTTTTGAATGGAAATTGTTCGATAATTTTAGATTGAAACTTCTCAAATTATTTAGTTACAAATGAAAATCATACAACTTCTAGTTTTATTTATTTTTTGATAATTTGCCCCCCCCCCACAAATTATTTTTTTTTGTAAGAAAGTAACGTCTGATTTTTGTAAAAATTAACAAATATATATTAAAGGTTCACTCAAGGTCATTTTTTTTCAAAAAGCTTGTTCCTGAATAAATTAACTCTTATTGTT
>NW_022875033.1:0-1029 GCF_010883055.1 Belonocnema kinseyi
TTGAAAACGTAACGGTTTCATTTCTGGTAGGAAACTTATCTTCTTGATTGAAAATTTACCTCTTTGTCTAAAAATGCATGTATTTGGTGAAAAATGAGTCTTGTTAAGTTCTTATGTATAAAATTAAAGTGCATCAATAAATGTTGTACTACTTAGTTAAAATTTCAGTTGAATAGTTGAGGGGCTTAAATATTTTGTTGAAAACTCTTTTTTTAGGTTAAATATTACTTTTTCAAGTAACAATTTAACCACTGCATTTTTTATTGAAAATTCAACTATTGAAGTTTTTATTGATAATTTATCCTACATATTTGGTTTGTAAATGCAATTGTAGGAAGGAAAGTATAACTAAAATTTAAAAACTGGATATAATTAACAGAAAATTTTACAATTTTGTTAAAAATTATGTTTATAGCATTAGGTAAATCATTATTTTACTCTTAATTCTCCTAGGATAATGTCTAGGTAATAGAACGTGACACAAGGATTCACTCGAATTCGTATATATTTTCAGAACTGAAATATTAATAAGGGAATGAACATAAGTTGGTCACAGTCGTCACACGCGCGATTGGTTATTCCGATGCGTTTTATAAAGATATTAAGTAGTCAGACTGATAGGAAACCATCACAATAAAATAGAAATGAAGCCATGATTCAAGTCGGGAGTGAATACAAATATCGAAGTTGCCCTTAGGCATGTCACGAGAGAACTGAACTCAGATGGTCAAAAGGGAGCGGGAGAAGCGAAGCCAAGGACATTGAGAAGGGGTGCAGAAAATGAAAGGACGCCTGGACCCACACAGATAGCTAGACGCATGAAGTCCCAAATTATGGGATGGCGAAAATTGGTTATTAACAGACAACAATGCACCCTCCGAGTGACGGCGTCTATCGATTGAGTGGACGTGACTAAATACAATACCGAGAACGCAGATGGTTACAATAAATATGGACATTTTACGATGGGAAATCAAAGGGAAATTCACAGCGCTATTCATGGGTTCTGAAAGAAGTAGACATTCAGGC